>NC_063056.1:10405304-10520304 GCF_018812025.1 Megalobrama amblycephala
TCTTGATGAGTATCAGTTTAGTCTTTAGTCTCAGTCCACAGCGTTTCATGAACATGTAATGTTAGACATCTGCATTTATTACAAGAGCCTGATCCTGGATCTGTTTGATTCACACTTTAGTTTTCTAGTGAAATCTCTCAGACCCTTGAAGGGGCTCTTCAACTGCAGTTCACAACTAAATTCAACACCACGGCAAAGCAATATTTTATTGATGTCACCACCTTTTTTAAAAAAAAATACAAAAACAATTTCTGATATGTATTTTGAATATTCCGAATGCGGGGCATTTTGTGAATTTTGATATACATAAAAGAATTTCTTCTCACTGCCATGAAAGATCTGTGATCTAAAGTGTTATTTTCAGATTGACTTGGTTTAACTAGTATGATTAGCTCCTTTGTACATACATTTGTGATGTTTTCCTTGGTGATGACGTTATGTATGTAATTATTACTGTTACGGTTTCTTTTTGTCCTATACACATTTCATAAATATTATTGTTGGCCTTGAATATCAATGTAATTTTAGAGGAAAAGAGAATGTATTGACAATCCATCACAATCAACAGTCAAAAGCGCATCATACTTCAGTAAATGGCGAGTGAAGGATCTCGACCCTGATGTACAGTCTCGTGCACATGATGGTTCGGTTCTCCAGCTCAGCCAGTTCTCATGGATTTTCCCCCATGTTTTCCAGATTTGATGTACATTTATTTGTGCTGGCACTTTAGATTTTTAAGCCTTCTTTTCATGAATTCTCTGAAAAATGTGACGGTATGCTGGTGTGCATGTTCAGGTGATTGGTTATGATGTTACAGTGGCTTTGTATTAATATGTACCTATACAGACCACAGATGATACTGGATTGAGTAGAAAGGGATTGTGGGTTCGCTCTGAATCTGAACTAGTTTCCCATCTTCTCTGATTGGAATCATTATTTTTTTGTGCATATAGAGGTGAGTCTCTTGAAACCTGTCAAGAACATGTTCATCTTCACCCTAAAAACCTTCAAAGTGAAGAATAAGAAGCCTATTTTTAAGAACAATAAAGGGTTTTTTGCATTGTGACATTTTCATGACTATTAAACACATTTAATGTAACTGCCTTTTAATTTATGCTGATTTAAAGTAAACAATCATATTTTTTTAATTATTTTGATACTGTAATGAGAATAAACCAAAACAGTCAAATAGCTGGAGGGGGAATGTGCTTTAATTGTCATGAAAATGTCACCATTCAAAAATATCTTAATAGTTTCTTAATATCCAAATGTTTTCTCTTGAGATTCATCTTGTATGCATTGTAATATTTTATGTTCTTGGATTATTTGCTGAAATGGCCAGAATATTATTGAATGAAATCATATGTAACAATCAGAAATGTTTGTTAGTTTCAGACCAGAGCAAGATCCCAGTCTTCTTTCTCACAAATGCAGAAGCAGTGATTTAAGATGGATTTTTTTTTTTATTATTCATCAGTTTTCTAAATGAAATAAGGACCCAGCATCTCTCTGCTGTGTAACTTTTATTTTTTCAGCGTATGGTTTATTTTAAATACCTCAGAGAAAGACATGCTCTTCTCTGTGTTTGTAAAGTGTTCTCTATTTATTTCTCTTATGCCCGTGACGGCGTGTCCTACACCGAGCTGAAGAAGAAAGACTGAACTCCTTCAGGTCATGTGTCTTTCTGATGGCTCTTCTGACACCTGTCCGGCTGACATAGATGTTTTAGGTCTGTTTTCTATTTTGCCCTGACTTTTATTTTGTAATGTATCAAAAGAGTCATTTTTACAAGATACCTGGGCTTGTCTGTTTTGACTGCAATTAAATGACTTGTCATTCTGACTCTTTAATAAAAAGGGACACTTGACTACACTCTCTCTGTTTGTGTTTTCTTCAATAACACTGTTGCCCTCTAGAGGAGAGGAAACATGAGTGGTGAGTTCAGACCAGCTTATATGATGAGGATGTTTCCACAGGGAATACTTGGGTTCAGGTTGTCATATGAAAATAATATATGATGCATTGGTTTTGAATTGATTAGAAGTTTATCTAATATATTATTATGTATTATATAATTGTACGGCTAAGATGACCCCCTCCTCCCATCTTATTTTTTTTTCTCTAGACTATAGATGGCACAAATATGGAGTGAAAACTTTATCAAAACCTCCAACAAATGCACGCAAGATCCACATGTGTGTGCACAACTAAACACATTTGATGAATGACTATGCTGTATTTAATTTTGTCATTTCATTTGAATGTCAACATTTGTGAGATTTAGTCAGTCGATCTAATTTTGTGTCTGGAAAATGCTTATAATGTGCAATGTTGAATATCAGAGTTTTTTGTGTCTGTTAATAAGGGATTTGCAGACGTTAATGCTTTTGGAGTTGTGGAGAAAAAATAATTTTTATTTTAAAATATAAAATTAGAAGTCAGGGGTAAGATTGGCACCAGGATTATCACAAAAGTGGCAAGTTGTTAGTGTTATGTTTTGTTTTAATTATAATACTTATAATTCCTAATGTTAATATTTAGTAATTTCATGAATTAGATTTCAGGCATCTTCGCTTTTCATTAAAACAGGCGAATTGAGTGAAATCATTGAATTCATGGTTTTGCTATTATGACATATCTTTAAAATATGGGCAATTAAAAATGTAAATATTTATATGTGTACATGTATAGTATCTCACAGAAGTGAGTACACCCCTCACATTTTTGTAAATATTTTATTATATCTTTTCATGTGACAACACTGAAGAAATGACACTTTGCTACAATGTAAAGTAGTGAGTGTACAGCTTGTATAACAGTGTAAATTTTCTGTCCCCTCAAAATAACTCAACACACAGCCATTAATGTCTAAACCGCTGGCCACAAAAGTGAGTACACCCCTAAGTGAAAATGTCCAAATTGGGCCCAAAGTGTCGATATTTTTTGTGGCCACCATTATTTTCCAGCACTGCCTTAACCCTCTTGGACATGAGTTCACCATAGCTTCACAGGTTGCCACTGGAGTCCTCTTCCACTCCTCCGTGACGACATCACGGAGCTGGTGGATGTTAGAGACCTTGTGCTCCTCCACCATCCATTTTGAGAATGCCCCACAGATGCTCAATAGGGTTTAGGTCTGGAGACATGCTTGGCCAGCCCATCACGTTGACCCTCATCTTCTTTAGCAAGGCAGTGGTTGTGTGTTTGGGGTCGTTATCATGTTGGAATCCTGCCCTGCGGCCCAGTCTCTGAAGGGAGGGGATCATGCTCTGCTCATCCATGGTTCCCTCAATGAACTGTAGCTCCCCAGTGTCGGCAGCACTCATGCAGCCCCAGACCATGACACTCCCACCACCATGCTTGACTGTAGGCAAGACACTTGTCTTTGTACTCCTCACCTGGTTGCCGCCACACACGCTTGACACCATCTGAACCAAATAAGTTTATCTTGGTCTCATCAGGACATGGTTCCAGTAATCCATGTCCTTAGTCTGCTTGTCTTCAGCAAGCTGTTTGCGGGCTTTCTTGTGCATCATCTTTAGAAGAGGCTTCCTTCTGGGATGACAGCCATGCAGACCAATTTGATGCAGTGTGCGGCATATGGTCTGAGCACTGACAGGCCAAATTTACACTGTTATACAAGCTGTACACTCACTACTTTACATTGTAGCAAAGTGTCATTTCTTCAGTGTTGTCACATGAAAAGATATAAAATAATTATAAAAATGTGAGGGGTGTATTCACTTCTGTATATAAGTCATGGATTAATTTTAGATGAATCACTGGGATTCTGCCTTGTTTGTTACTGGTTATTCAGTTATTCAACTAAATTGTCAAAACAAAATTTTAAATAGAAGCTGCTTGGAAACAATCCCGACCCTGTTCCCGGAGGCACAACAACAGTACAGATTTTGGATGTCTCCCTTATCTGACCCATAGCTAACGAGTTGAATCAGGTGTTTCAGAGAGTTCGAAAATGTTGGTTTGTCTCCAGGAACAGGGTTGGGAAACTTCAATAGTGCACCTTTGGGATGTGGTGGAACGGGAGATTCTCATTATGGATGTGTAGATGACAAATCTGTGTGATGCTATAATTTTCAATACAGACAAAAATGTTTCTCAGAGAAAAGTTTCCAGCACCTTGTTCAAACTATATGCGGTAACATTTTAGAATACGGTTCCATCATTAATAAATAACTACACTGGAACAAATGAATAATGCAATATTTACATTAACTACTATTAACTAACAAGAAACTATGATTAACTAATTAGTACGTAATAATGCTCAGCTGAATGTGGCAGTTCACTATTAGCTACTAACTACAGTAACTACTATTTTTTCATACCTCCCAGAGACCTAAGAACTACTATATACAGGTTCATAATTAATGTGAATAATGTATAATTAATTCTAAAGTAAAGATCATGTTAATCTACTAGTAATGACTCAAGTATAAGCAAATCCTTCATAAGGAATTATGAAGGATTATAACCACATAACCACATTCAACTGAGCGCTCTTATTTACTAATTCATTAATCAGAGTTTCTTGTTAATAGTACAAACCCGATTCCAAAAATGTTGGGACACTGTACAAATTGTGAATAAAAAAGGAATGCAATAATTTACAAATCTTATAAACTTCTATTTTATTCACAATAGAATATAGATAACATATCAAATGTTGAAAGTGAGACATTTTGAAATGCCATGCCAAATATTGGCTCATTTTGGATTTCATGAGAGCTACAGAAAAGTTGGGACAGGTAGCAATAAGAGGCCGGAAAAGTTAAATGTACATATAAGGAACAACTGGAGGACCAATTTGCAACTTATTAGGTCAATTGGCAACATGATTGGGTATAAAAAGAGCCTCTCAGAGTGGCAGTGTTTCTCAGAAGTCAAGATGGGCAGAGGATCACCAATTCCGCCAAAGCTGCGGTGAAAAATAGTGGAGAAATATCAGAAAGGAGTTTCTTAGAGAAAAATTGCAAAGAGTTTGAATTTATCATCATCTATAGTGCATAATATCATCCAAAGATTCAGAGAATCTGGATCAATCTGTGCGTAAGGGTCAAGGCCGGAAAACCATACTGGATGCCCGTGATCTTCAGGACCTTAGACGGCACTGCATCACATACAGGAATGCTACTGTAATAGAAATCACAACATGGGCTCAGGAATACTTCCAGAAAACATTGTCGGTGAACACAATCCACCGTGCCATTCGCCATTGCCGGCTAAAACTCTATAGGTCAAAAAAGAAGCCATATCTAAACATGATCCAGAAGCGCAGCTGTTTTCTCTGGGCCAAGGCTCATTTAAAATGGACTGTGGCAAAGTGGAAAACTGTTCTGTGGTCAGACAAATCAAAATGTGAAGTTCTTTTTGGAAAACTGGGACGCCATGTCATCCGGACTAAAGAGGACAAGGACAGCCCAAGTTGTTATCAGTGCTCTGTTCAGAAGCCTACATCTCTGATGGTATGGGGTTGCATGAGTGCGTGTGGCATGGGCAGCTTACACATCTGGAAAGGCACCATCAATGCTGAAAGGTATATCCAAGTTCTAGAACAACATATGCTCCCATCCAGACGTCGTCTCTTTCAGGGAAGACCTTGCACTTTCCAACATGACAATGCCAGACCACATACTGCATCAATTACAACATCATAGCTGCATAGAAGAAAGATCCGGGTACTGAAATGGCCAGCCTGCAGTCCAGATCTTTCACCCATAGAAAACATTTGGCGCATCATAAAGAGGAAGATGCGACAAAGAAGACCTAAGACAGTTGCGCAACTAGAAGCCTTTATTAGACATGAATGGTACAACATTCCTTTCATAAACTGGAGCAACTCTCCTCAGTCCCCAGACGTTTGCAGACTGTTATAAAAAGAAGAGGGGATGCCACACAGTGGTAAACATGGCCTTGTCCCAACTTTTTTGAGATGTGTTGATGACATGAAATTTAAAATCAACTTATTTTTCCCTTAAAATGATACATTTTCTCAGTTTAAACATTTGATATGTCATCTATGTTGTATTCTGAATAAAATATTGAAATTTGAAACTTCCACATCATTGCATTCTGTTTTTATTCACAATTTGTATGATGATAATGTGGCTTTATTCATTTGTTGCTGTGTAGTTAAACATTAATAATGGAACAGTATTCTAAAGTGTTACTGTAAAAAGTTTTATGTTCAGGGAAGGAGGTGAGAACCGGCGAACGTTCAACATAATTTTAATGGCCAAAATAAACAAGCAATGAAACAAAGTAAAGAGGCAGCACCTCACAGATGACTGGCGCCTAAACTAAAACAAAACACCAGCATAAATGCTCCGGGCCTGGTCCTCTTTTCTTCCACTGTTGTCACTCTTCCTTTTGTCCTTCCAGAGCTCCTTCATTGGACTCATTAACACTCACACCACCGGCCTCACTCCATTCCCACAGCTCTCTGCCCCGCCCTGCTTGTCACAGTTACCCTATATGCCATGAAGATCTAAGCCAGTTCTGAAGGCAAAAGAGGGTCCAACCCAGTACTAGCAAGGTGTAAAAAAAAGTGGCTGGTGAGTGTATACATTCTGTAAAAGTTTGCCCAGCGGAGACTTTTTGCCCCATTAGTGGCCACTTTGAATAATTTACCACTTTGCTATGATAACTAAATTAGCAAACATATTTCATTAAAATCACATTGGCTAATGCATCATCATCCTGTTTAGATATATACTTATATCTAAACATTTTAAATGACATAAAAGATAATGCAGATTGTTCTTAAGGCGGGTATCTGTCCCTCGGATTGGTGTCACAGGTTTATATCACAAGGGAATATCTCACAAGGGAACTGCGATTGTTCCTGAAATATCTTACTTTTCATAGAGTTCACTTTGGTGTCCCATTAGTTTAAATAAACCTAAAATATAATAGCTCATGTAATATCATCATGACCTCCTGAGGGTGACAATCAACATTTCAACAAAGTTTACAAAAAGTTGAATTGCTGAAAAGTTGCCAACCATTTAGGTTGTGGTGAACAGTGAAACCTCCCAGTGCTGTTGGACTGTGACATCAGCGCTTTTGGAATGCTGCTCGACTGATCAAATTCTAGAACCGGAACTAACTGTTATATTATGTTGTCTACTGCTGATTTAGTTTCCTTCTACCCCTTTATTTCATTGTGTTTGCTGCTTTATTCTGTGCTGTCCTTTTTTCACTCTATAAAAGTCTGAAAAAATATGGCACAATGTACCTTGTTAAAGTCACCAAGAAATCAAAATGGACCATTCTTATTTTATTTATTTAATTGAATATCACCATATTTATTATAAATGATTAACCCATGCACATTTTTTTTTTTAAATAATAATTAAAAAACAAACTTTCATTCACGTGAGATTGACCAATACTGTAGCAAACCACAACCATCCAATCAATTCCCCATAGACTAAATCAAGTTCCACCCGATGATCACACAGCATTGACTGCAAAAGCTCTTCACTGTGTTTTCTGCTTCTCTCATATATGCAAGAGTGGCTCTGATGAATAGTAAAAGAACACTGATTGACAACAGAGTTTTTCCTCCGTGTCCTTGTTCTCACAGAAGTGGTTTTCATCAACTGATGGATGAAATGCTCTTTTAATTGGAGCCAGCCAGGTGTGCGACAGAAACGAGCTCCGTGGAGGATTGTTTAAAACCAGTGAGTCTTGATGACTGTCAGTCTGTGGAATCTCAACATTGTCCATCTCTATGATGGCGTAACGTCTCTAAGAAAGACATCTGGACCATGACTGTCCTGTCCCATAACCCCCATCATGTCATATAGGATTCATATACCATAAGCTCATTGCTTTGTACTAAATTTATTTTTTTTCTTCACCATCATTAAGAAGCAGATCGGTGTGTGACTCTATCAGCATTAAATGTGAAATCTCAAAATCCATATCAAACCTTCAATCTGTTTTATCATGTTAGCAGGTGGTGTGTGCCAAAATTAATATCTGAATAGTGTTGATTATTGAATTAGCCCTGTCAGCCAGTAATGATAATAATATTTGTTCAAAGGCCATGCTGAGATATGAATTACAAGATGCCTGTGCCGTTTGCTAAACACCAAATTATTTTCATTATTATTTTCGTTATTGCTGTTACATTTTACAAAATACACTACCAGTCAAAAGTTTGGCAACATTACTATTTTTAATGTTTTTGAACGAAGTCTCTTATGCTCATTAAGGCTGCATTTATTTCATAATAAATACAGAAAAAAACAATAATATTGTGAAATATTATAACAATTTAAAATTATGATTTACTATTTTAATATACTTTAAAATGTAATTTATTACTGTGATGCAAAGCTGAATTTTCATCATCATTACTCCAGTCTTCAGTGTCACATGATCAATGTTGAAAACAGTTGTGTTGCTTAATATTTTTTTTGGAACCTGTGATACTTTTTTCAGGATTCATTGATGAATAAAAGGTTTAAAAGAACAGCATTTATTCAAAATATAAATCTTTTCTAACAATATAAATCTTTACTATCACTTTTTTATCAATTTAACACATCTGTGCTGAATAAAAGTATTCATTTCTTTCAAAGAAAAAAAAAAATTACTGACCCCAAACTTTTGAACGGTAGTGTATATTGTTACAAAATATTTCTATTTTAAATAAATGCTGATATTTTTTTTAACTTTTTATTCATCAAAGAATCCTGAAAAAGTATCAGAGGATATAAAATAATATTAAATAAAATAACTGTTTCCAACATTGATAATAAATCAGCATATTATAATGATTTCTGAAGGATCATGTGACACTGAAGACTGGAGTAATGATGCTGACAATTCAGCTTTGCATCACAGAAATAAATTATATTTTAAAGTATATTAAAATAGTAAACCATAATTTTAAATTAATATTTCACAATATTACTTTTTTTTCCTATATTTATTATGAAATAAATGCAGCTTTAATGAGCATAAGAGACTTCGTTCAAAAACATTAAAAATAGTAATGTTTCCAAACTTTTGACTGGTACTGTAAAATATATATTGGGGAGAACAGGGCTAGTTGTCACCATTACCCCCCCCCCCCCCCCCAACCTTACAATATGAATAAAGAAAATTAAGATGGACACAGTTTTTGTATTATCAGCTGTATATGTCAGTGCAACTTATAACACCAACATGTCACAAAGAAAATTTAAAAAATGAAAAAAACAGAATCACTGAGTTGGAAAAAGGATCACCCCCTTGTGTCAGTATTTTTTTGAACCACATTTTGCTTTAATTGCAGCCTTTAGTCTGTTGGGATATGTCTCTACTAACTTTGCACATCTAGACTTTGCAATATTTGCTGCTCAAGTTCAGTTCAATTTGATGGTGAACGTTTGTGGACTGCAGTCTTCCACAGATGTTCAATGGGGTTTAAGTGGTCAGTTTTGCTGTGTGCTTTGGGTCATTGTCATGTTGAAAGGTAAACCTTCTTCCCATTAACAACTTTCTGGCAGAGGGCAGCAAATTTTCCTCATGAATTTGATGGTATTTTGCCCCATACATTTTTCTTTCTATCCTGACAAGTGCTCCAGTCCCTGCTCAGGATATCCGCGGGGCATTAAAAGCATTAAATGTCATTAAATGGATTTTGCGGAAATTAAGGCCTTAAAGGTGCCCTAGAATTAAAAATTGAATTTATCTTGGCATAGTTAAATAACAAGAGTTCAGTACATGGAAATGACATACAGTGAGTCTCAAACACCGTTGTTTCCACCCTTCTTATAAAAATCACATTTGTATAAAGACCTCCAACGAACAGGTGAATCTCAACATAACACAGACTGTTATGTAACAGTCGGGATCATTAATATGTACCCCCAATATTTGCATATGCCAGCTCATGTTCAAGCATTAGACAAGGGCAGGATGTCTGGATGTGCACAGCTGAATCATCAGACTAGGTAAGCGAGCAAGGACAACAGCGAAAAATGGCAGATGGAGCAATAATAACCGACATGATCCATGATATCATGATATTTTTAGTGATATTTGTAAATTGTCTTTCTAAATGTTTCGTTAGCATGTTGCTAATGTACTGTTAAATGTGGTTGAAGTTACCATCGTTTCTTACTGTATTCACGGAGACAAGACTGTCGTTATTTTCATTTTTTAAACACTTGCAGTCTGTAAAAACTTCATTCTTTATAAATCTCTCTAACAGTGTGTAATGTTAGGTTTAGCCACGGAGCACCATCAAACTCATTCAGAATCAAATGTAAACATCCAAATAAATACCACACTTACGCGATTAGACATGTTGCATGACGAACACTTTGTAAAGATCCATTTTGAGGGATATATTAGCTGTCTGAACTTTGTTTATGCACTGTTTAAGGCAAGCGCGAGCTCCGTGGGCGGGGCATTAAATTTTTTTGATACAGGCATTAAATTTTTTAGATAATTTTGAAGAAAAATATAGCTACCAGTTTATTTTGAATATAGCCTTCATAATTAATAACTGATTGATTTGCTGTCGCAAAATATGTACATTGGTGTGATACACACGTGGAACCAGTGTGGTAATTGGCTCCAGTCAGTGCAAAATTGCTGTAACGTCGTTTTTGATAGTGCTTTACCGGCTTGGACCTGGAGATGGAAGTCTGCATCAATGTTGCCAGCTTAGCGACTTTTTTCCAAGAAAGCACATTGTGACAAATATAGCGACTTGTTGAAACCTTATCTATCTTCCGAGTCCCCCGATACTACCGCACAAGCACGAGATCTTGCTTTCTTGCTGCTGGCACACCTCTATCTGCGTCTGTTCTGTTCAGTGAGTGACTGAGAAGAGCAGCGCATTCAGTTGAGGATGTGTCCTCTGTCAGAGAACAAATAAAGTTGCTTCTAACCTGATTGGTCATTTTACATGTACAGCCAAAATCACAGCAAACGTCTTCATCTTATGTGTATAGTGATTTTGTCAGACAACGTCTCGATTACAAATCAGGATTAGCTCGACACTAACGCTTGTCAGTTATTCCAGGATAAGTGGATTTTTTTGAAGGGGCAAGTGAAAGAGAATTTTACCTGTGCGGTCGGACAAGAAGCCTGATAAATCGCCAATAAAAAATTTAAAAATAAAATAAAAAAAACTTGGGAATCACCAAAAACGCAAGAATGACAGATTTGATTACATTTAGTGTAAGTGATGATCGATAGTGGATAATAATGGGCTGTGTAATGGACTGACGGTTGCAAGGTTGCTGGCGCAGGCTTGTTTTCAATAGCTTACTGACTGATTCAGCATTTTGAACAAATCAGTTGAGTCAAGCATCCCAATGTGCATACTATCCGCCCTAAATTGTATTGAATATTAATGTCACATACTATTTAAGGTGGATAGAATGCACATTGAGACGCAGGCAATGACTCATTCATAAACAACTGCCTCATTCTTGAATGAATCAGCCATTGGAATGAATCGTTTGAATGAATGACTCAATGACTCACTTATTAAGACGGTTACTTGCCACCACCTACTGGTGGATTAGTTTCATTTTTAAAAGTATCACTTTGCCCCCAACATTTCTTATTTATTTAAAACAATCCCACAACATTATTTAATGCAGTTGTAATTTTTTATATATATATATATATATATATATATATATATATATATATATATATATATATATATATATATATATATATATGTAAATGATTTAATTTGATTGGTAACAGCCCTTAGTGTCTTATTCTAATTGAATTTATTGAGCAAATTTAAGAATTTAAAAATAAAAGATGAATCATACAGGATTGGGTGGGGGGAAATGGCCCCTTAAAAAAAAAAAAAGGCCTCAGTGTAAATATCACAAATATACAGATTTATATTATGTCAAAGCTGGAATATTCTGAAAGGATATTGCTTCAGAATAAATTTCTTTTTACACCAAAAAAAAAAATAAATAAATTTTTTTCAGACAAGCAACTGTTTTACTCAGACAAGTGAATTCGTTGTTTTGTTGTCAGACAAATCATTTCATATTGTCTGACAACAAAACAGAAAAATATATTGATAAAATAGTTTTATTGGGATTTTGGCTGCGTTAAAATACATTATGTGAGCACAAAGAGTAGCAGCAGAGAAGCAAACAAATGTAAAGGGCTGACACTTGTCAATATTCTAATTGACGTATGACTTCATCTATTGACATTTAGCTATATATACTGTATATATATATATATATATATATATATATATATATATATATATATATATATATATATATATATATATACATATATATGGCATTACATTTTTTAAAAATTGGCATTAAAAAGCGTTAAATTAGATTTGATGAAATCTGTAGAAACCCTGCTGCTGCAGAGAAACACCCGAATAACAGGACATTACCACCTCCGTGCTTTACTGTAGGAATGGTGTTATTTGGATGGTGAGCTGTATTGGATTTCCACCAGACATATTGTTTGGTGTTGAGGCCAAATAATTCAATTTTAGTCTCATCTGACCATAACACCTTTTTCCATGTGGCCTGAGAATCTTCAAGTCGTGACTGCATGTAGCCTTTCTTTGTGGATATTTGTGATATTGTTGTCACATGCACACAATGACCACTCTTTGTCATATATTCTTGCAACTGCTTCAGAGTTGCTGTAGGCCTCTTGGTAGCCTCTCTGACCAGTTTTCTCCTGGCTCTTTCATTCAGTTTGGTGCAACGTCCTGATCCAGGGAGGCGCTGTGTTGTACCAAATACCTTCCATTTCTTAATAATAGACTTTACTGTGCTTCTAGGCATTCATAAAGCCTTTGAATTTTTTATTTATTTATTTATTTTTGTAACCATCTCCTGATTTGTGCCTGTCTATAACTTTATTCCGGAGATCTTTTGACAGTGCCCATAGTTGATTGTTTGCTTCAGTTGCACTACCAAGGACTGAAATGCTCCAGGAAAGCTCTTTTCATGCTGAACTAATGAAAATGACCAGAGCTGAGCTCACAGTTGAAAGTCAAATGGCTTTGTGTGGTATTGAGAAGGTAATAGCTACACCTGATTGAGTTTACAACTCAACTGACATGCTGGTGTTAAATATTTCACTTACAATTTATAAGTGCACTGAGTAAATACAGCTGGATAAAACAAAAACTGTGTCTGTCTTCACTTCAGGCTGCAAAGCAACAAAATGTGATTCTTTTCTATACCCACTGTAGATCAGGTGTGACAACATGCCCCTGTCTCCTCTATATGCTGCTTCATGTTTCTTGTGGAATCACCAAAAAAAACAAAAAAAACAATCATGTTGCCCATATGATGTTGTCAGTTCCCTTTTGAGGGAACTCAATGCTGTGTCAGGTTGTTGACACTATGGGAACGCTTCCGTGTGACCTGTCTCTGAAGCAAACGTGAAATGGTGTGTTGAATGACTATAAAATGGTTCCTGCATTGGACGTCATCAGCTTATTTGTCTTCAGGAGGCACTACACGTCTTATGTTTTGTTTGTTTGTCTAAAAGAAAAAGGTTGGAAAGATGTCAAGCAAGCAATTCAAGAAGTGTGTGTCTCCATGTCTGCGCTACATTATGGCTGGTGACTCGCACGACTTTTGTGTTGTTTGTTTGGGAGTGGAGCATGCACAGTCAGCCCTTAGAGGGGGCTGGCTGCGTGCATTGTGAGCGTCTCTCTTTGAGAGTGTTCTGCTCCCGCTTGGCTCTTTTTTTTTCTGAGGAGGAAGTCCAAGCTTGTGTTTCCCATGGTTTGAGTTCTGCGTCTGCCGAGGCAGCACGGCAGCTCTGATCATGGGGGTCACAAATGGAGTTGACATAGGAACTTGCGACGGGCTCTGCCTTTTCTCAGTTCTCATCCGATAACCCAAAAACCATTGTTTCAGATTCAGAAGCACGCATCACAGTTTCTTGTGACTCAAATGAGAGCCAAGTGTTGGCCGTGTCTGGCTCTGAGGAGTTGGATGTGGTCAGCATCGAGGCATCCCTCTCTCTCCCCCCACCCCCCACATGAAGGGTTATTGCCCACCCAGCCCAAGTGGGTGACGATGCCCACCAAGCCCTGCAGGGTTACATTGGGGTTGATGAGCAAAGTGTATGCCGTTACATGTCCGGTGTTACAGACATACCTGCTGAAAGACCTGGATGAAGGCAAAGGAATTGGGCCTGAGGCAGTAAGAGAACTCTGCTAGGATTACAGATTTGGCTCTCCATGCCACTAAGCAAACAGCCTGCTCCACTGGCTGTTTAATGGCTGGCATGGTTGTTGTGGAGAGACATTTGTGGTTCAGTTTATTGGGCAGTAAGGAAAGGGACAAAGCCTTTTTAATGGATGCCCAATAGACCCTTTTCACATTACGTCTGGACTTCCGTTTGGACTCGAAGCAGTGGATTCTCACTTCCGTCAGCATAGTGAAATACTAGCGCCGCTCGAATTAAGTGCACCCAATAGTTGTACATATGCCACAAATGTGGTTAGAGGATGACTGTAGTCACATAAATTCATGCATAGGGAGTAATGACATTTCCTCTCTCCATAAAGGTACTAAAAACACATCTAAATCAGTTCATGTGAGTACAGTGGTTCAATATTAATATTATAAAGTGACAAGAATATTTTTGGTGCGCCAAAAAAAAAAACTAAATAATGACTTATATAGTGATGGCCGATTTCAAAACACTGCTCCAGGAAGCTTCGGAGCACAATTAATATTGAACCACTGTACCCACATGAACTGATTTAGATGTGTTTTTAGTACCTTTATGGATCTTGAGAGAGGAAATGTCATTGCTCCCTATGCAGGCCTCACGGAGCCATCGGATTTCAACTAAAATATCTTAATTTGTGTTCCGAAGATGAGCTAAGGTCTTACAGGTGTGGAACGGCGGTCACACGGAATGTGAGTAATAAATGACAGAATTTTAATTTTTGGGTGAACTAACCCTTTAATTCTTCGGAGTAATATATGTGGATGTGCTACTTTCAGGTGTCCATTACTTGTAAATAAATCTCACAAGAACACAGCCTACCAATTTCTAAAAATAAAGATTTGTTTTTAAAGACAATATTCTTGTTATTCCAAATAGGCAAACAGATTTGTGTGGACACACAATCATTGTGATAAAACTCTGACAGCAATTCAAGGACACAACATAGCTAAAGTTTCTGCTTGCGGAAACCCTAAGCAAGGCAGTTACAGAAAGGAAATAATAAATAATGCTACCAAAAGAACCCGACTGTGTAAATTCTTGACATAAACAGTTTGTATTTAAAGTTATTAAATCATTTTCCAGAGAAGTTGAAGGTAAGACGGAACAACATCCACTGCTTTGTGGATAGACGGAAGTTAACTGACGTCATTGTGAAAAGGGCCTATTGCTCCATCTGGCCTCTGACGCAGTCAGGACAGTTGTTGAGAGGTTTCAAGAAGCTAAAAAGCAGTTGGTAGCATTCTCCCAATTTATTCCCAACATCCCTCTCGTTACCCTTGGGAAATTAATCTGCTAACTCCGCCACCTCTGGTGTTTTGGGGTGCAGTGATTTCCAGCAGATTAGTTACCTAGTGTCTGCCTGAGGACTTGGCAGAACTGGAATGCCTGCATCCTCTGAGGAGGATATTGGAGAAGTATATTCAGCCGTTCCCCATTTTAGGGCACCGAATGTATTACTTCCATGGCACCAGAGGTCGGCCTCTATCAGACCATATGACAGCATGGCAACTTCTGCCAAATGTGTCTCCTTTTGGTTCCAGTTTCAATCTCGTCTCCCATTTTCTTGTGCTAAGTAGTGAGCACAGAGCAGACTTTTGGAACAGGAAGTTCAATCTTCTTTGGTACAAGAGGTCATACAAATACCTCTTCCCAAAAGGTAATTAGGTTATTACAGCTAGTACATTTAAGTTCCCAAAAGGATGAGGGGTTACGTCCAGTCTTTCATCATCTATGGACATACAGGTTCAATATGTTAACACTAAAGATTATCGTGTCTCAAATTAGGTCCAAGGATTGGTTTATCATTATAGATTTAAAGGATAGATACTTCCATATATCCATCCTTCGTCAGCTAAGGAATTTCATGAGGTTCGCTTTCGGGGGCAAAGTGTTTGGATGCAGCTCTGGCTCTTCTGCAATTAGAGGGCATTTGTGTACTTAATTACATTGACGACTAGTTAATTCTAGCCGAGTCCAATGAGATGGTGGTTCAACATTGAGAAGTCATTCTTGCCCATATGAGGTACTTGGTTTTGAGACTAAACTCCAAGAAATATATGCTTTCTCCAGTTCAGAGGACTATTCTAGGAGTGATATGGGATTCTGCTATGATGCAGGCATGTCTGTCTCCTGCACATATAAAGTCAATTCTCATGGCTATAGGAAAAGATTAGGCCAAGCCATTTTGTCAAGCAGTTCCAAAAACTGTTAGGACATGAAGAGACCTGTAAATGTGCTACATGGAACCAACCCGGACCCATCTATTATTTAAAAGTTAGACCTGGACCCACGCAGAACCAAGAAATCCCATAAATGTACTACCCGGAACCGACGCGGATCTGTCTATTATTTGAAAGCTGGACCCGAACCTGGCCGGGAAGACACAGACCCAACTGTACCCTATCAGCACATATTACACAGCAAATTGCTATTAACATGGCAATAAACAAAAAATTAAACTTTTTGTCTTACCTAATGTTAGTAGCCTTCTCCCTTGTACATGACTGTGATGCATACAATTCTCCTTGCCAAGAAAGTTACATCCATGTTATTGCCATTCATGTGGCATTTCATATCAGATTTTGTTGTTGATTTGAAATATGTTATTTAAATGTGAGTATGCAAGGCTGCAAGCTATTGAGATATGAATTTTACTTGCATTTACTGTTGCACACAATAGGAACAGGAAAACTTCTCAGTTTTGTATGTAACCCTCGTTCCCTGAAGTAGGGAACAGATACATCACATCGTGACCGACAAGTTTTAATCTCTACTTCGAGTGTAAACTAAAGGATCCAATGCACATAGGCATGCAATATTTGCATCTGACTGCTACACCCTGCAGCGTGGGTATAAATAGGCAGTAGGTGCAACTCATATCTGGTTTTTGCTGAGAAGCCGAGCCGGTGACTTGATGCCCCAGCGATGGTACAGCAACTGTGGCAACAGGATGTGACATCTCTGTTCCCTCCTTCAGGGAACTAGGGTTACATAGGTAAATGAGATATTCACTTTCAGTTCGAATTGGGATCCCTACCAAAGCACCATAGGAGCTGCCCCTTCCAGTGCCCTGCTTAAGCCAGCTGATCCCTCTTTAAAGATGGGATAGGGCTTACGTGGAGAGGGTCGATGCTCCGCCACGTCTGGTTGCCACGGGTGATGGAGGAACTCAACAGGGTTTACCCAACCAGGAACTCTCTGGAGAATATAAGCTCATGTTAGGGCGCAGCAAGCCAACGTTAAGCCGGGGCCTCTCGGTGTCTCTACCTGTTTGAAGTGAGAACACAGGAGGATACCAGCTCAACACGAAGGCTATAGAATCTAGCGAACATGTTGGGTGTCACCCAGCCTACAGCTCTACAAATATCTGTCAGCGAGTTGCCAGGTGCCAGCGCCCAGGAGGATGCACCACTTCTAGTAGAGTTAGCTCACAACCTGAGCAGGCAGGGCACACTTTGTGCTTAATAACCCAAGGCGATGGCATCCACTATCCAGTGGGCCATCCTCTGCTTGGAGACAGCCTTTCCTTTCTGCTGGCCTCTGTAACAGACAAAGAGCTGCTCTGAGGTCCTAAAGCTTTGTGTTCGGTCCACGTACAGGCGCAAAGCATGGATGGGACAAAGCAAAGCTAGGGCTGAGTCTTCCTCCTCCAGGGGCACTGCTTGCAGTTTCACCACCTGGAAAGAAGAGGAAGAGGTGGGGACCTTGGGCACATAGCCAGGCTGGGGTATCGATACAACCTGGGCATCACCCGGCCCGAACTCTAGGCATGAATCTTCGACAGAAAATGTCTGCAGGTCCAGCAGCGAAGTCATAGAAAGAATCTTTAGCTCTACTGACTGCAAAGGCTCGAATGGGGCATTCTGAAGTGGTCTAAGCACCAGAGCCAAATCCCAAGAGGGTATGGAGGGAGGTTGAGGAGAATTTAACCTTCTCGCCCCCCTAAGGAACCTGACGACCAGGTCATTCTTCCCTAACGACTTACCTCCTATGGGGTTGTGATATGCAGAAATAGCAGAAACATACACTTTGAGGGTGGAGGGAGGCAGCCTTTGCTCCAACCCATGCTGCAGGAAGGAAAGCATGGCTCTGATTGATTCCGCCAGGGAGGGGCTGTCGCGAGGAGCCTCAGTTCTGGGAACCAGGTCTGGTTGAGCCAGACCTGCTCTTCGTCCTTCCTGACTTTGCACAGGGTCTGTGCAAGTAGGGTCACTGGGGGGAATGCATATTTGCACAGGCCGCAGGGCCAGCTGTGTGCCAGTGCATCCCTGCCGAGTGCTCCCTCGGTCAGGGAATAAAACAACGGGCAGTGAGAGGTTTCTGGAGAGGCAGACAGGTCTACCTGAGCAGCTCTGAAACTTCTCCAAATCAGCTGTCCCACCTGGGGATGGAGTCTCCATTCTCCTGCTAGTGCAGTTTGTGAGAACTTGTCGGCCACACGGTTAAGTACCCCGGGATGTGAATGGCACAAAACAACCTCAGATGCTTCCCACTCCAGAGGAGGAGATGGTGGGCAAGTTTTGATATGCGACAGGAACGTCGACCATCTTGATGGTTGATTAGGGCTGCATGATTAATCGCATGAGATTGTCATGCGTGTCTCGTCAGTAAAGCCGGTTCTGTGATTAGCGGTAAATGTCCATCACCTGCTTTCAAATGGAGCGGCACTTAATATACAGAGCCGTAGTTCGCGGACAAGCTACGCAATATCGCGTTCATAATCGCAGATGAATCGCCTTCGATTATGAACGCGATATTGCGTAGCTTGTCTGCGAACTACGGCTCTGTATATTAAGTGCCGCTCCATTTGAAAGCAGGTGATGGACATTTACCGCTAATCACAGAACTGGCTTTACTGACGAGACACGCATGACAATCGCATGCGATTAATCGTGCAGCCCTATAGTTGATGTTACGCAACGGTCGCAGTGTTGTCCATACGGATCAATACATCTTTACCCTGTAGCGGCTTTTTTAGGCAGCTCAGTGCAAGACGTACTGCTAGCAGGCATTATATGTGCCAATGCAATTGGGGTCCGTCCAAACCCCTGACACTGCATGCCCATTGTACATGGCACCCCAGCCAGTGGCACCCCTCACCTATTCTCCTGCCCAAAGAAATGATGGGTCCAACCATGAGTTGAAGGTTTGGCGACAGGCTGGTGTGATTTTCACCCGGTGAGTCCCGCATTGCCACGCCCATTTCGGGACTAGGCTGTGAAGCCAGTGCTGAAGTGGTCTCACATGAAGCAAACCAAGCAGTGTTACTGCCACTGTGGCTTCCATATGCCCCAGGAGCCTCTGAAATAATTACAGTGGGACTGCCGTCTTGCCTTTGAATGCATTCAAGCAGTTCAGCACTGACTGAGCATGTTTCTCTGTGAGGTGTGCTGTCTGTTGAACCGAATCAAACTCCACACCAAGAAAAGAGATCATCTGCACAGGGGAGAGTTTGCTCTTTTCCCAGTTGACCCAAAGACTGAACTATCTGAGATGACTGAGCACCAGGTCCCTGTGTTTGCATAACTGATCTCGGGACTGTGCTAGTATGAGCCAGTCGTCGAGATAGTTGAGAATGCAAACGCTGTGATCTCTCATGGGAACAAGGGCCACCTCCATGACTTTCGTGAAGACGCAGGGAGATAGGGACAGCCCGAAGGGCAGGACTTTGTACTGATATACTCGAACGTGAAGTGCAGGAACAGCCTGTGTTGAGGGAGAATCAAAACATGTACCCTCACGCACCCTCTGACATCCAGGACCTAGTGAGCTTTTCATGCACCTTCAGGAAGAAAGGAACCAGGGCAGGATGCTGAGAACCAGTGCAAGCTGCCCCGAGAAACCAATCATCCAACCTTGAAGGCTCAGGACATGGTGGAGGATTCCACGCGAGTCCGACCCTCTCGGCAGCCCAGGCAAGCACAGCCATAGCCATCTCTGGGTCTGACTCAGACAACGCTACCATTCTTGAAGGAGGCAGCACAGCCAAATCATCAACCCCAGATAAATCAGGCTCACCCTCCGATGCAGCGATCGGCATCTGGTCATCAGGGGGAGCCCAGAAGGATATGTCTGGTACACACCTTTGAGATGGTCCATCGCCTTTCTCGGGCAGCTGGGAGGTTGGTTCCTGGGAGGGGAAGCCCTCACCATAATCCTCATATCACCCATGCAACTTCCTGAAGTAGTCCTCATCTGATTCCCTCCAGAACGAGAACTAAAATGAGGCAGAGGCGCAGGGACTCCACCTCTTTTGAGTTATTGGAGTCTTGATCGCAACTCCGAGATGGTCATCTTCCCGCAGTGGGTGCATGACTCATCCACGAAAGTCACCTCAGTATGCTTCATGCCCAGTCACGTGAGGCAGTGATCATCTATCCGTTTGTGCCAGGTAACGACCACATCCAAAAACACACCGGTGGAATGTCATCTTTAAAAAAAGATGAAAAATCACACCCATGTAATGCTCTTTTAGGGAACTCTCTTGGTGCTGAAGCACACAAGCGAAATGGCCGCGGCAACACTGACAGGGAATTATTGCAGCCTGCAGTGTGCACTCACTTTCATTGAAGGTGCAACTCTTACCAGCTGTGAAAACAGCTTTTTTGGCGCTCTTAAAAAGCGCATCGTTACCAGCAGTGAGAACAACTTTTTTAACGCTCACTGAAGACACAAACAAACACCAACGGGAGGACTCAACCACTGCTGCAGTGCCATAACACCAACACCAAACAAAAAGAAAGCTTCTTTCCTGAATAAGTGTTTTTTAGAAAACACTGCTTGTAGATTAGAGCAAAAACAAATGAATCGCTTGGCTCCAAAGCAAAAAGCTGATATGCGTTGCACCTACTGCCTATTTATACCCGCGCTGCAGGCTGTGGCAGTCAGATGCAAATATTGCATGTTTAGTTTACACTCTAAGTAGATTGGTCTCTCTAGCGAGATCCCAATTCGTCAGTCACAACGTGACATCAAACGTGACCAACTGAAAGGGAACTCATGATCACTGTGCTGATTGCGCTTGCAATCAGACGCTAGTGGCTCGTTGCTTGACTTCTTTTTTTTTCTTTGATGTATCAGTTGTTTTTGGTGCTGCTTTGGTAGAATTGTTCATACATGTTGTATTTCAAGTTGGGGACAGACCCGCATGTGACACAAGCGGGGGAAAAGCGCTTGCTTTTCTTTTGTTTGCTTGCCTGCGTTTGCTCTTGTTTTGCCCTTGCTTAGTTTATTTTGATTCGTTTATTGTGTGTTTTCTTTTGTTGGAACTTTGCTCTTCATGATCTACTCCTGATGTTGAGTTTATGGTGTGACTCGACTCTCGGTTTACCAGAGTTTGTTCAAGTCCTTCTCCGATGCATAGTGACGGGACCAGGTTAGTACGTCACGTGACTTAAACCTCACAGCACGTAGAGTAAAGTTGTTTAAACACACTAGGTTATGAGCGGGTGCCAAATTTATGTATTTATGTTTGTTAGATAGTGTAGTTAGCGGTGTTCTACACTGAAGATATTATTTTTCTTGCTTTCTTTTGATTAGCTTAGTATTTGTTGGGGTTTAGTTAACCTGTTTGTTTTATTGATTTCTTTTCTTTAGCACCGCTCTTGTCCCTCGCTTTGTTATCATTAATTCTTTACATTTGTATTTATTTGTTTTGGATGTATGTTTGGTTCACTGTTTATTGTATTATTGAGTGTTTTGTTATATTGAATTATTTTTCTTACTAAAAGCAACTACAAATTCAGTTTTCCTCTCTGCCTGTTTCTTTATTGCACACATCACATCTCCTTAATAGAAGAGTATATTCTTTTTAACAGCATTTTTATTAGTTAATTTTTCTTGTGTGACGTCTCCATATCCCCTAGACACCAGGGGGACGTAACATTCATCTATTACTCATAGCCCTGTTTTGGTCAGTCTGAGTTTGGTTTTCTAACCTGATATCTCTCCTGGCTGGCTCTCCATGGGAGATTCTCGTCCAGAGGGATCTTCTGTCTCAGGCAGGGGACACAATTTATCACCCCCAAACCGAGATATGGAGTCTATGGGCCCCCTGAGGGGGGCCAACTCTTAGGTGTTGATATTACAATTGAGGTTTTTGAGACCATCCCAAACACTAGGGCTCCATCCAGTAGGAAACTGTATGCCTTCAAGTGTAGGCTTTTTTCCTTGTAGTGCAGAGAGCATCACCTGGACCCAGGTAACTGCCCTCTTGGATCAGTGCTGGAGTTCTTGCATGACTGCTTTTCTGCTGGGTTGACTGACTCCATCTACAATTAAGGTGTATGTGGCTGACATTTCTGCAAGCCACGTACCCAATGATGGTGCAGGCATCCTTTGGTGTCTTGTTTCCTGTGAGCAAGACATCTTAAGCTTTTTTGCTGGTCCATAGTTCCTTCTAAGGACCTTGCTATTGTCCTGGAGGCTCTGGCTATGGCAATATTTGAGCCTCTTGATTCAGCCTCTGAGAAAGCTCTGACTCTTAAGGTAGCCTTTCTAGCAGGCCCTGTCAGTTGCCTCCTCCTGCTTAGAATTTACTTTGGGTGTTTAAGTTATTCTGCATCCTAGGTCAGAGATCAGGCCTTCTGTCCTCTGCATTTTCAGTCTGCGGATCAGGAGAGGCTTAATTTCTTATGCCTTGTTCGGGCCCTTAGTATTTATATCCACTGCTCAGGCCAGTGGAAGAATGGGCTCTGCTGCTTTTAAGCACTCTGTAGCACACTGGGATGTGCAGGCTATTTCTGAGGCATGTGGGGTGCATGGAGTACCTTAACCCCTAGGCATTAGAGCCCACTCTACTCGGGGCATGGCCTCTTCTAAAGATTTGCTGTCTGGAGCTTCTTTACAAGATATTTGTGATGTGGCAGGATGGTCCTGTCTGCACACATTTATAAAATTTTACTGCCTCAGTATGTGTTCTACGGGCTCCCAGGACCTTGCTCCTTTAGTTTGTGTGCATACGATTTAAAGCTGTAGTAGGGAGTTTTTAGAAAACGTTGACTTAGCCTGAAAATTTGAACAAGCACAACTCACAGGTCACTCCCCCTTGCTCTCTGCTGCGCTACAGCCCTCCCTCCACAGCTCCTCCCCATCACAACGGAGCCTGCCGTGAACGCGCAGGCTGGTAAGGAAGCAGGGCCACCGATGACGGCGGATAAACAGTTATAGCACATTCACTGATACGGACGAAACATCAACAATATGATTTACATTGACTATGGCCTGCCCATACTTTGACTACAAACTTGGTCCTCAAAACATTACGTATTTTGCAATACATGTAATGTAACTAAATGACGTATATGCACTATTTCTATAAGTAATAAATAGCGAGTAAGATAATATAATGGTAACTAACGTTACAGTATGCAAGTAATTATTCTATCGATATGTAATGCTAAATAAGGTTTGCTAGTACATTATTTCAGCAACATGACAAGCCAGTGAATTAGTAGGTTTCAATAGTTGCTTTGCACAGTGCGTGACATTTTATCTGTATGTTATGCGGCTAGAGTTTTGACACTAGGCGTTTCTCAAAACCAAGTTCACTAAGTTCGGACTCGCGTCCTTGGTAGTTAGGACTTGGCAAGTTCGACTCCGGAGAACGAACTCCTGTGGACGGGAGAACACAAGTCCGGTGATTCTGCAAATGGAACAGCAGCGTACTTGATAACGTCACTCAGCTCGCGCTGGCTTCTCCGGTTATCTCTGTATTTATATTTTAGCCAAGAATAAAACAAAATTTGTTATTAAACCACTCTGCCTCTTTTTGTTTTATTTAAAGAAACAAACAAAAACATATTAATAGCCTCAGGCAACGAGTGATTAATTATCTGCAATGTAGGCTATGCTTATATTTATAACAAAACGAAATATTAAACAACCCTGCCTCTTTTCGTTTACATTTAAAAAATATTAAATGTAATACTATTTGTGCATACTATGATTATCTTCACTGTAATGAAATGAAATAGGCTTTAACATAAAACACAACCTTCTCTTTTTGTTAAATGTCAGTTTTAATGTTCAATAATAGCCATTATAAAAGGTATAAAATATACAATAAGAAATAAAGCAAACAATTCAGTCAAGCGTACAAAATCAGCGCTTTAGTATGATACAAAAGTTAGATAGCCATATATAAATTTATGAAACGTCACGTTGCCCTCAGACAAAACGGAGCCACTGGCAAACGTCAGAAGGATTAGCTGAGGTAAGGCTGCTCTCGGCTGGGTACATGAGCGCTGAGAGTCCGGTGATCGCCTGGATCTCAAAACTCCGACAACGTCAGATCAAATTTTCAGAAAGGCGCTATATTTATCAATAAACCACAAATTTGAGCTTTAAACCAGCACATTCTCGCCTGAAAAAATCTTAAAACTGCATATCATGACATAATAGAGCCCGATCGAAAATGCGAGTTTGTAATCTCGTAGAATATATACGCCAAAATGAGTTTTTCACGTGCATATGATACACACTTTATGGGGTATTATACGTACGAAACTGGACTGTTTGTCCGCCATAAGCAAAGCTGCAGCACACCGGTAATCTTGAATTTGAACGCCTGTACACGCTGTGCACTATAGCTCTGCATGACAGGAGCGTGATCAGCGCGCACACGAGCTTGATTGACACTGCTAAGACACTCCTCTTGACTCTGATTGGTTGGTTCTTACCGGGAGCGGTGTATTTCTGCAAATGGCAATAGGACTACTGGGAGGAGCCAGAGGAGCTTGATTTTTTCACAGATTATCTGTCTCATATTCTACTGTCAGGACATAATGACAGGTTTAACAAATATGTAAAAAATACATTTTTACAAAAGTTACCTACTGCAGCTTTAACTTCTTAAGAGAAAGCATCCTGTCAGTATGGCATAGTGGGTATTAACGTTCCAACCTGACACAGCGTTGAGTTCCCTTGAAAGGGAACATCTTGGGTTATGACTGTAACCCCAGTTCCCTGAGTATAGAACGAGACGCTGCATCTCATTGCCATACTTCCTGCATGCCTGAGCGTGTTCCTTCAGCCAATCAAATGCTGATGAAGCTCAATGCAGGTGTATAGTCATGCAACATGGCATTTCATGCCAAATGATACCGGCAATTATTAATTAGTGTGATTTCACATGTGCTTTAGAGACCAGTCACATGGAAGCGTTCCTATAGCAACAACAACTTGACATGCTGTTTACACTTTTAAAAATAAAGGTTCTTTATTGGCATCTGTGGATTACTAAAATGTTTTTCACACTAAAAGATTCTCTTTTAAAAACTGTTCACTGAAAGGTTATTTGGGGAACCCACATTCAGTTTTGCCAATTGCTTTCAGCTGAAAGTAGCTAAAACTGGTCACTAAATGTCACTAGATAACATCATACTAGCGAGTCCACTGTTCTATTTGAATTAAATATACATCAGTGAGCGAGTCACGGAATCTAGATAAGGTTTGTCCAAAAAATTGCTAGATTTGTTGCTAGGCTTTTGAAACAAGTTTCAAAAGGGGCGGGGAAGTTGCTAAATCTAGCGATAAAATTGCTAAATTGGCAGCACTGCCCACAATGCTGCTTCTATGGCATCATTTGAAAATTTTCATTTTGGAACCTTTATTTTTAAGAGTGTAGCTCCAAATGAAGTGAAACTCAACCTAAAATTAACTCAAACCTCTCCAAATTGTGCTAGATTTTGTGAAGTGCAGATGTTCTTTACTGTATATTGAACTGGTTTGGTTTGTCATCCTGTACTGTTACAGCATGAACACAGTGAGTCAGATGAAGGACAGGTAAGTGTGTGTTTTACACTGATGAGATTTCACTGATGAGGTTTGTGTTCTTATCATCATAAGCATCTCTTATCAGAATGTTCCTTTTGTTTGGACATGGCTGTAAGTGCAGAGCATAATGGGTGGTGGATTTGTGGTATCTGTGAAAGGGTAAGATGATAACTCTCTGTTTGATCTGTTATTTGCTGCGCTTGAGCCAAACTGCTGTCTTACTTCAACAGATGTCGGCTTCAGATGATTAATTCTCAGCCTCAGGCCAAGATTAATGCTCTGAAATATCACATTGCCACACTCAGACCACACACTTCAAAAATATATATACATAAAACCACAAACATTATATTAAGGAGCACTGTGGGCTGTTGAGGTCTATTCAATGTCTCAGTTGTTTCTCCTTGACAGCATTGAGTTTCAGTGGAGAGCAAATAGAAACATTGAGACTCCTGATCCTCTGACGTTTCTCCTTCGTAATCTCACACGGGTCTTCTCTAGAGATATAAGCGATGTCTCAAACTGTGCCTGATATGCCTGAAATTTTGAAGTAGAAAGACTGAAATAATATTTTCTCGTAAAATGTACTCCAATAATCTGTTTCATTTACAACTTACCACTTTACAACAGTGTCTATATTGTGCCTCATTATAGGTCTATTGAAATTAGAAGAACAACTGCTGCGAAATTAAAATGAGTTGTTTTTGTTTTTGCTTTCTTGTTTTAAATATACTGTTTTGTAATGTTTTATACTTAAAATATGGAAAATACACTCTCAATGGGGTAAAAAAAAAATGCAATGCAAGAGATTCTCTGAAAACAAGCATCATTATCTTCTGATGCTTCTGATCTTGATTTGAGAATGTTTATTGAAATGAAGGAGCAGAATGAGGAGGTGTCAGAGAAAAGTAGGAGGAGACATGGGAAGGTGCTCGTCCTTCATATTTCATCTCCTGTGGTCAGTGGAAGTGTGTCTGCTTCTACCTGTGTGGGAGAAAGACCACGTCCCTGCTCATTACCGTCCCTCCTTCATTCACGTCTGCATTGACAAATAATGGCCATAATTATCTCACACATTGACGAGGATCATCAATGCATGAAGTAAGAGGCTTTTTTGGAGAAGTGCTTTACCCCACATTGAAGGTATGATTCTTACTGTGCTTTTGTGTTTTTATTGCATGATTCATGTTTGGACAGATATTTTAGAAGCTCAACAGGTGCTGCTTTTCTGACCAGTCCAGTATTTAACTAAAACAGCTTGTGTTCTATTTTGTGATCTTGTGTGAGCAGCAATTGAATTTGTCAGAGAAATTTAGCTTCAAACTATTTCATTCTTGTGGTTTTATTTTTAATCTCACTATTTGATAATCTGAATTTTCATAATAATTCCCTTATTCCCTTCCCTTTTAAAATTTCTTTTTTTTCTGTCAGTTGATTTAAGCACATTTGGGTCATCATTTATCAAATATGAACATTATTTGTTAACACTTGTAAAGAGATATTTCAAATGAACTGATCCTTAAAGAAGTAGTGTTAATTTAAATATTTGCATCATAATAATTCCCTCATATTTTGTTTAATTTCTTTATTTATCATATGTCAATTGATTCAAGCACATTTTGGTCATCATTTATCAAATACGCACATTATTTGTTAACAGTAAAACTGCACAGTTGTATGGTATTTACATGATCTTATCTTTAAAATGACTTTCATTGGTGTAACAAATTGATTTGGTCATTAAATAATGTTTTTATTAGAAAAAAACAGTTTATTCAGATGAAGCTTATATTTAGCATTTGCTAGAAGGATTATGGCAGTAATGAATCATCTATTACGTTTATTACATTATATTGACTCATTACATTATAATGATCCCATTAAACAGGTCTACATGTGACGATGTTTGCTTCAATCTAGTTTAGTTTACAGCCTATACAGACTCAGAGGGCGAGTTTTAGTGTGCGCCATCCGGTTCGGGTTGATCTCATATCAACATGGTTGATTTGCTCCTCCCTCTGTCTCTCTAATCATCCTTCTTTCCTCTGCATCCATCACTGCGCTGCCCTCATCCCATCAGAGAGGCTCCTGTGTCTGAGGTCTCTCTCCATCCTCTGCACTCCTGCCCAGCGACCCATGCTAAGAGGCAGACTAGCAGTCACACACATGTCCTCGGCCATCGCCCCCGTTAAACCCTCCAGCACCGCGGGCCCCAAGGAGGTGGAGCTGATCCTGGTGAAGGAGCAGAATGGGGTTCAGTTTACCTCCTCCACCCTGGTCAGTCCCAGTGGTCAGACACACCCGTCAGGTGAGGAGAGGGAGACCTGGGGCAAAAAGATCGACTTCCTCTTGTCAGTGATTGGCTTTGCTGTGGATCTTGCCAATGTCTGGAGGTTCCCCTACCTGTGCTACAAAAATGGAGGAGGTGAGACTGGTGTCTTTGAACATTTAAAATAGATCTGAAGTCTGAGATGTGCTTGTTTGTTCTTGAAGCCATGCAGAGGAATTTGATTAAACCTAGTTGTTAGTTGAGGAATATAGATTTTCTAGCAATTTACAGCTTAATTCGTCAGTGAAGAGAAATGTTTATGTAAAATGTATACATGTAATGATATTGATCCTGTAAAACCTTGAAGAACCAATATTGTGAATTCAATGTACATTACCAGTTTGGACCAGGGTTATTACAGTTAACTAAAACTCAAACCAACCTTCAACTGAGAAAAAAAATTCAGCTAGTTCTCAAGGCAACATTTAATATTTTTATTTAGTTTAACAATGTACTAAAATAACTAAAACTGAAATAAAAATTAATAAAAGCAAAGGTAACTTTATTTGGAAAGTCAATTTTAGACATTCTATTAAGTAACTTTGGAACTACATGTCAACTAGCAGTCATTAGAGTATTAGTAGACTGTTTTCTTAATATCTGCTAACAGTTTATGTTGATGCTCCCCAACAGACATTCTGCTGACTATAAGTAACAAGTACATGTCAACCTATTCTACTAACCCTAACATAATGGTCTACTAACACTCTAATGAGAGTTAGTTGACATGTAGTTGCAAAGTTACTTATAGTTAGTTGAACTTTTAAACTGGACTATCCAAATAAATTGTAACCAAAATATTTTGTTCTGAAAACTTTTTAAACACTTGAAATTAGTTTTATACTCATTTCATAATTTCTTTACCAAGCTTACATTTTAGTTATTTTTTACTATTTTGTAATGAGTTATAGAAGCATCATGAAGTGTTCAACGCATATTCCTCCTTCACTTGTGTTTTAAAGTGTTTGTTGAAAGTTGGTTGAGGAATGTCCAGAGTGAATCTAGATGATGAAGAAGTTTTCATGTGTGTCACATGTTTTCATTATGACATCATTCCCAGACTTCCATTTGTGGTATTTCAACATTTTCATCACTTTACTCCTATTCTAACATGCATATTTCAGTAGGTTTCATAATCTATAACTGGTTGGTTGGGTTGTGGTTGTGTCAGGTGCTTTCCTGGTGCCGTACCTCTTCTTCATGGTGATTGCTGGGATGCCACTGTTCTATATGGAGTTAGCACTCGGCCAGTACAACCGTGAAGGAGCAGCAGGAGTCTGGAAGATCTGTCCTATCTTTAAAGGTAATGTGACCTTTAGCTGTTTTTTCTCATTTATTGTGTGATTTTATACAGTTGGCATGTACTCGTCTTGAGGTGACAATGCTGTTTTGATCGGATGTTCACTGGCTCTGGAGGCAGAAGGTGTTTGTGTCCCCGAAACTAACTCATCAGGGCAAACGCTAGACAGGTGCTGTTTATCTTCAGCTGAAATCATCTGCAGTCAAATGGAAGACAGAAAAATTGGCTTTTAGTATGAAATTTGCCTGCCAGACCTCAGTTGTTGGTGGATCGCAAACTTCAAATCATGACTGTGGCCTGACACAAGCATACAGAAAATATTAAAGCTAAGTGACCTTCACTCTCAGATCTGCACTGTTCCTAAATAAAAAAGACTTTGTGATGTGATGAGAAACTTTTTATAAAGAACAAAATATTATCTAGTTCCTTAGAAAACCATATACACTCTTAAAAATAAAGGTTCCAAAAGGAGTTTTTTGCAGCTATGTCATAAAAGAACCAATTTTGGTTCCCTCGCAAAACTTTCAGTGAACAATTCTTAAAAGGACCTTTTTTTTCTTAATTTAAAGAACATTTTAATAATATGAAGAATTATTTTCCACTATAAAGGACCTTTGAAATGAAAAGGTTCCATGGATGTTAAAGGATCCATGATTCATGGAACCTTCAATGCTAATAAAGAAGCTTTATTTTTAAGAGTGTATGTGCTTTCAACATTCCAGAAACCAATATGCTGATCTGAAGAAGCTGTAATGTCACATTAAATACTTTTATTATTCTCCAAATAATTAAATGTGAAGAAGATGGCTCATTGCTTGACTTTTTTTTTCTTTGATGTATCAGTTGTTTTTGGTGCTGCTTTGGTAGAATTGTTTATACATGTTGGATTCAAGTTGGGAAACCATGGCTCTTCAAAATAAAATCTTAAAAATAAACAGTTTGAAACTTAAGAACTATGTCCAATGCCATCAATTCTCTTCAAACAGTTCATATATCTAAGACCAGTATCGAAAGCTTGATTCTGAACACACTCTGCAGGGTTGACAAAGCCGTCATCTGTTTCCTAAAGATGCCTGTTTTCCGTATCCGTAACAGGCTGTCAAGCATATCGAGGATGGAGAGAGAGAAGGAGACGGACATTTTAATCACAAGCTTGGCTCTCTGTAAGCCTGCCACTCAACAAGAGATTACTGTAATTACCACTGATCAACATGTTTGCTTCCTCAGGATCGATGCCGGGAATCACACATGTGCTGTTAATATATGATGGGAGAATCCTGCTGTTTGCTTTGAGACAAAGAACTCAGTTTGAAGAGCCATGGGGGTTTGATGGCAGTGGAAACTAACTCTGTCTTATTTGAGTTCATGCACAGAGACCCAGAAGCCTTTTGTTTTGTTTAGTGATGGTAAATCGGTCTATTTGGTTGACTGATGTGCTACACAAGAGGAACTTCTTCAGACTGGCCTGTACATTTTAAAAAGTGAAAACTTTCCACAGTGTAGTAAAAATAACTCAATAAATCTTAAAGTTGAGAAAATTTAACAAATTATGTCACTTCTTAATTTTTTTTTTTTTTTTAAATAAGGGGAAGTCCTGTTGTAACAGTGTTCAGCACAAAATGTATAACTGTCACAGGTGGTTGCAGGCAAACAGGCGAAGACAAATAGAATTCCAACTCGAAGGTTTAATAATAGTAATCCATATAACAGGCGAACAGATGGGAGCAACACACACTAAATATAAACGGTACCGGACAATGAACAGAACACAGGCAGGTACTTAAATACACAGAGATAATTAACCAAGAGACAAACAGCTGTGGTGATTAGTGTCCATGGTGCCTGAGTGGTGGGAAAACCAAGACAAGGAAACACACGTGATGAATGAAAACAAACTAGAGTCAATGAACAGAACTAAACAGAACATAATGGTGACAGAACGCCCTCCTCCGCAAGGCGCGACCTCGTGCTGTGATGACGAAGATCTGGGAGGCGGTTTTGGAGGAGAGCACAGAGGTGGTGAAGGGATGAAAACAGGATGAGGCGCAGGGATGGTGACAGGAGATGGCATAGGAGTGATGTGATGACTACTATCCCCTGGAGACAGTGATTGGAATGGTCCGCTAGCACAGACCCAGAGCTTGCCAGTGCTGACAGCTCACGGCGGAGACGAGGGAGAGAGGAGTCCAGATGGTGTCGAGGCTGACAACAACTGGGGGACAACCGACGGAGACGTGGTCGATGGATCCACAGGTGCAGATGGACAGCCGATGGAAATGAGCGACATCACTGGTACTGGAGACCTAGGGATAGAGGATACCGGAGGATAGAGGCAGAGCCGGTGTGACTGAGGACAGAGGCGATGCCAAGGAGAAGGAGGAACCCGCTGCAACCATAGGGCTGAAGGGACGGAGCGCAGCGGACGACCTGCAAGTCTGTGGTGGAAGTGGTGTGACGACCGACCAAGGGAGAGCCAGCAGGACGTGGGAACCCGATGGAGCCACAAGTCCGAGGGTCTCTGGTGGAACCGAAGGTGGGAGGAGCCAAGACGGAGCCGACAGGCCGAGATGGAGCGAAGAGATTCGAGGCTGAAAGCAGAGCCGCAGGATCCTCTTGCATTGATGCTGCTAGTGGTAACACGACCTGCGGCTTGACGTCATAGCAGGGCTTCCACGGAGACGCCGCAGGGCTGTAAACACCCAGCAACGGCTGGCTTGGAGGACTGCCTTAGCTGTGATGGCGGTTATGGCAGCAATACAAATCTTGATAAAATAACGGTAAGTATAATACAGTCCTTGCAGGTCGAAGAAATTAATAACTTATAGTTCATAAAGTTTTTAGTGCGGTCTAGAAACAGCGATGATGAAGGTACGGGGTGGGATAGGGTGGGTGCCTCCTCACTGAAGTCTCTCAGACAGTCCTCATTGTCCACTATTCCCTCGTCCGCTGGTGTCGTGGGCTTACACCCCTGGTCAGACTCAAGATGGAGCTCCACTTCCGGGGTGAGGGTCAGCACTGTCCTCTTCTCCTCGGGTTCTGGCTGCCACATCACGGCGGATGGTAGCTCTCTGTCTGGGGAGGCTCACACAAATTCTCTGCGATCGAAGGTGGTGATTTGGGCTCTGGGTCTGGCTGTGCTCTGGACTGGAGCAAGACACTCTCCAGACACCTTATGACAACATCCCTCCAGTTAAGTCCAGAGGTGTCTGGGAGGTCAATGTGATGATGGTAATTGGCCTAGATCCAGACCAGATTCTTCAGGGTCTCGTCGTTGAGAGGGCTGGTTAGTGAAGATGATTGAAATTAAAGGTGAAGCTCAAAAAAAAAAAAAAAATCGAGGTTCTCCAGAGCCACCGAAATAAACTGAGCTCTTAAATCCATTTTGTTGATCCGGTCATCTGTCACAGGTGGTTGCAGGCGAAGAAGATGAATAGAGCTCCAGCACGATGGTTTTAATAATAGTAATCCACATAACATGCGAAAAGATGGGAGCAACACACTCTACACGTTGACGGTACCAGAAAATTAACAGAACACAGGCAGGAATTTAAATACACAGAGATGATTAACTAAAAGACGAACAGCTGTGGTGATTAGTGTCCATGGTGACTGATAATTGGCAGGAAAACCAAGACAAGGAAACACACGTGATAAATGAAACACAAATAGAATCAATGAACAGAACTAAATAGAACATAATGGTGACATTAAGACAATTAAATGTTTTGTTCTCACCACAAAAAATAAATAAATCAATAAATCAAATAGTCACACAGGCTTGCCCCTGAATGGTGACAGGCCTGTTATAGAACCTATAGGGAACCTTTTAGGGGTTCCCGTCATGGGATCATTTTGTGGATTTAGTTTTGATTAATTGATTTTAGTTTAATTCTTTTTCTTTTTTCATTTTCTTTTTCTTTTTCTTTTTCTTTTTCTTTTTTTTTTTTGTTATAAATCAAACAGCTTGTAAACACACTTTATCACTAGCAGAAATTTTGAATAAAGGGTTCTTTAAAATTTTGTCAAGAAAACTAGGGTTCTATATAGAACCCCACTGAACCTTTTTTTCTAAGAGTGGAGTGTATCTGGTGCAGGAGTTCATTTTGGTAATTTTAATGTAATCTAATAGAAACTTTCTAATAATAATCAGTTATTAGATTACATAAAAATTAATTTAAGAAATTAATTTAATTTCTACTGTAATAGAAAATTGTTTTATTTTAAGTTTTATGAAAGTTTTAACTTACAGTGCCAGCTTTATATGCACAGACTGTACACTCACAAAAACACAGAAGCATGCATAAAAGTTTTCGAACATGTAAATAAATCAAAGATTATTAAAGTATAAAGAAAATACTATTTCAGTCTTTCTCATGTTTAATTCAATGTGTTACTTGCCATTTCTTTGTAACTGTTTGTGAAATTTACTAGCAATTTGAAAACTGTAAATCCTACAGTATTTTTTTTCTTCTTCTTCCGGACATTTTAAGAATTCTCTCATCTGGATTTTAAAAATTAATCAGTTTTGACATTACAGCTGCACGTGAACAACACCTACAGTTTGTGGTCAGAATTATTACCACCCTTGATAAATATGATCAAAGATGACTGTAAAAATAAATCTGCATTGTTTATACTTTTGATTTTTAATTCATAAAATTAGCAATAATCTAACCTTCCATTTAAGGAAAAGAATTGAAAGTGGGGAAAAATCAGATTATGAAATAAAAGATTTTCTCCAAAACATGTTGGCCACAATTATTGGCACCCTTTCATTCAATACTTTTTGCAACCTCCTTTTGCCAAGATAACATCTCTGAGTCTTCACCTATAATACCTGATGACTTTGGAGAACACCTGACAAGAGATCAGAGACCATTCATCCATACAGAATCTGTACAGATCCTTCAGATTCCCAGCTCCATGTTGGTGCTTCTTCTCTTCAGTTCACTCCACTCATTTTCTTTAGGTTTCAGGTCAGGGGATTGGGATGGCTATGGTAGAAGCTTCATTTTGTGCTCAGTGACATAATTTTTGTGTTGGTTTTGATGTTTGTTTTGGATCATTGTCCTGATGGAAGATCCAACCACGGCCCATTATTGGATTTCTAGCAGAAGCGGTTCGGTTTTGATTTTTTTATCTGTTGGTATTTGATAGAATCCATGATACCATGTATCTGAACAAGATGTCCAGGACGTCCAGCAGAAAAATAGGCCCACAACATTAAAGATCCAGCAGTATATTTAACCGTGGGCATGGGGTACTTTTTATCCATGTGTGCGCCAAACCCATCTGGTGGGTTTGCTGCCAAAAAGCTCTTTTTTTAGTTTCATCTGACCATAGAAGCTGGTCCCATTTGAAGTTCCAGTCTTGTCTGACAACTGAATATTCTGGAGATTGTTTCTGGATGAGAGCAAAGGATTTTTATTGAAATCCCCCCAAACAACTTGTGGGGATGTAGGTGCAGTTTGATAATTTTTTTAAGGCTTTCTGAGACTCAAGACTCAACTAATCTCTGCAATTCTCCAGCTGTGATCCTTGGTGAGTCTTTGTCCACTCAAACTCTCCTCCTCACCATACTGTAGGATGATTTAGACAAATGTCCTCTTCCAGGCAGATTTGTAACATCTTTAATTGATTGGAACCTCTTAATTATTGCCCTGATGGGGGTTTTCAATGCTTTAGCTATTTTCTTACAGCCACTTTCTATTTTGTGAAGCTCAACAATCTTTTGCTGCACATCAGAACTATATTCTTTGGTTTTACTCATTGTGATGAATGATTAAAGGCGCTCTAAGCGATTTGACTCATTTTTAGGCCCAATTTTTTTTTGTCACATACCGCAAACATCTCCTCACTATCTGCTAGCTGCCTGTCCCCTGAACACACTGTAAAAAAACGCGGTCTCTGTAGTCGCCACAATCTCCGAAAACTGCAATAAAAACAAACTGGTGCAGCCTGGACCACTTAACATAATAAACATGCTCCAGCCAAGCAGCGTCAATACGCAAGCTACTTACATTTTAAATGCGCGTTCATGACTGTTTCAGGAAGCACGGAGGGGAGAGCCAGGAGGACTAGGAGGGAGGGTCTAGCTAGCCTCTGTTTTGTTTGACAACACTTCGAACGTCAACAGGAAGTTACTCCGCTCAGAATCGCTTAGAGCGCCTTTAAGGGAATTTGGCCTTTGTGTTTCCTCATGTTTATACTCCTGTGGAACAGGAAGCCATGGCTGGACAATTTCATGTTCATGATCACCCTGGTGTGCTAAAAAAAAAAAATATATATATATATATATATATATATATATATATATATATATATATATATATATATATATATATTATATTATATAAATATCAATGGGAATATACTTCAGAAATATTTTACTCATAAAAAATTCTAGGGGTGCCAATAATTGTGGTCAGTGTGTTTTGGAGAATTTATTTCATAATGTGAAAGGTTAGATTTTTGCTAATTTTACGAATTAAAGATCAAAAGGATAAACAATGCAGATTTATTTTTATAGTTATCTGTGATCATATTTACCAAGTGTGTCAATAATTCTGACATACTCTAGCAGATAAGGCTGATTGACCTGGAGACTGACCAAGGAAGTCTTGCTTGTTAAACTAGTTATACACCAGCATCCAAAACATAACTTTGTGAGCAGTGATGGTCTTTTCAGCAGTGATATCTTACTCACGTCATGTTTGCTTGGTTTTCTCAGGTGTGGGTTTCACAGTGATCCTGATCTCCCTGTATGTGGGATTCTACTATAACGTCATCATCGCCTGGGCTCTGTTCTACCTATTCTCCTCGTTCACCAGTGAACTACCCTGGATCCACTGCAACAACACCTGGAACAGTCCCAACTGCTCCGATCTCAATGCTACTCTGCTCAACGACACGCACAAGGCCACGCCGGCGCTCGAGTACTTTGAGTACGGCCAGTACAAGCACATGACATGTCAAAAGCATTTGTCATGACAAAAGCATTTCACAAATACAGAGAAACCCCCACAATCATTACTGTACAGTTAGCAAGAACAATCTTCATCTACACTGTAAAAAAAAAAAAAAAAAAAATCATGTCGTTTTACAGGAAAAAACGGTAGCTGTGGTTGCCAGAATATTTCTGTAAAAATACGGTGAAAAATGTAAACATATTTACTAGGGGTGTGACGAAATTAAAATGTGACGAGATTTCTCGTCGAGGTGAAAAGCTGTCTCGCGACATTGCCATGATGGAGTGTGAGGGTAAAATTAGGATAAAATATGTCACTGCTACATTTACATTATACCTCCAATGTCATTTTGCTTTTGTATATAGATAAAAACCATTTAATTCAGTTGGATAATGGACGCTTCAATCCCATCCAGCTCATCCAACACGAGCTGTCATACGTAGTGCAACAGGAATCAGGAATCAGAGTTCACTGATCACGTGACGAGAGTAAGTGACAAGATGACTGACAAGACCATGGCGGAGGATTTGTTGCACGACAGAGCTTAGGCGTCTGACAAATGTCTTGTATTGTAGAATATGCGCGCAGCACCTCTGCTTCCTATTCACAGAGTATGCGCAAAATCGAAAGTGAAAGTAAAACGCGAGTGCGCATTCAAACACAATTTCAATACCCCGCATCTTGAAAGCGGCTCCCTTATGCATGCAAATATCTCCCAATATGAAAGATATCTTAGGCTGGGCTGTGTTGCTGTAACCATCTCTCAGCTCTGTATCATGCTTGAAGAAAAAAATTGGTCTCTATTTGCACTTTGAATATTGAGAGAGTACTTTGATTATGGTTAGACTTATTGTTTACACTTAATAAGACTAAGAGAAAACTTATTAATTTTCATTTATACTGTTTTTATTTCTATAATCAATTTGTGGAAAGGAGTTCAGTTAAAAGGTCAAAAGATGTAGAAGCTCATAAATTATGTACAGTTCTAAGGTCTGAAGAGATTTATATGAAATCACACAGGAGAGAAACCAGTCAGTTGAGTTTGTGGGAAAACCTTTTACATTGCTTGAGTATTGTTGTCTTTTACTGCATATGATAATTCATACTCAGAAAACAGAACTGAAATGACAATCGTTACAAGATGATTAGTTAAAACATTTCAAATGCACCTGCAGACTATTTTTCTAGTCATGTATTTTGTCATTGAGGATTTCTTAAAAATACTGTGTAAAAATCTTGTCTTGTCTTGTGAGCTAACTCGTCACACCCCTAATATTTACAGAACAACCTGTACATTTTAGAATTTAAAACTGTAATTTTCACAAAAACATACCATTTTAAAACAGTAAATTCAACAGCTCCTTTCTGCTGAATTAGGAAAAGCCATAAAGCTACTAAAATCTTTAGTTTTGTACCTTGTAATATTACAAATAACATCCACCATAATAACATGGGTATTAAAGAGAAAGATATGATGAATCAAAGTTTTTTCACATGCCTAGCTGAGGTAAATATAATTCTATAATATATAGAATATCTAGAATACGCACAGTGTCATACACACAAAACAACATCATGGTAACACACATTTACACTAAAATAATGTAATAAATATTTAACATAAGATATAACATAAAACCCTAATATACATGACTGATGACAAAAATTAAGAAGAAATTATTATTAAAAGGAAAAACCATCCAATTTAATTCTGGGAATGTCAGTATGCAGCTTTTTACTGTAAATGATTTGTTCTTTTTTACTTCAGAATTTTTTTTGGAACTTACTGTTAACCAATTTAACAGGTTTTTACTGTAGCATTTTTACAGTTTTTTACAGTTAAAATTACAATCATGTTTAGCAGTATTTGTTTGCTCTGGTGTCTCTTGCCCCTCCAGGCGAGGTGTGCTGCACCTTCATGAGAGTACTGGGATAGATGATCTGGGTTTGCCCCGCTGGCAACTCACCGCCTGCCTGGCTGTAGTCATCGTGGTCCTCTACTTCAGTCTGTGGAAGGGAGTCAAGACATCAGGAAAGGTTTGAGCTCTTACACAAACTCTAATGCATCTCTGCAGTCTAGATAAACTGATGTTTAGCTGGTGTAAGTGCACACAACCCCTCTAAAACAAACCAAACAAACCAGCCCAAACAGACTAAGCAGACTAGGGAACCAGCTAACTTGCACTTTTGGCACTTTCCACAAACAGTATAGCAAAAATAACTTAGTATAAGGATATCAGAAAATAGTGGTCATCATGAGGCCAAAACATATATTTTATGAGCTCTTTTGTGTTACATTTATTTGATAAGAGTTTTCATTCTTTTCATTTCGTTTCATTTTTTTTTTTTTTTTTTTTTTGTAATGAGTGGAAATCATGCTGAAACATGATTCTGCAAAAAAATGTGTAACACAATTAACTATTACTTTCTGTTAAATAAAAGTTTTAAAAAAAAATATTATGAATAAAAATAAAATAAAAAATAGAATAAAAAATAAAAAAAGTTATTATGAATCTTAAATTTCTGAGGTGGGACAGATTCAGAGTACAGCTTCTTTGCATGCATTCTTGTTATGTCAGGTAATAGTTTTTTTTTAAATGTTACTAATATTTCTCATCACAAAAAACAAACAAAAAACAAATCAATGTTTCTGATCGATTAGACATGCTTGCAAATATATAAACAACACTACTCATAATTTTGTCAAAAATCTGGTTTGCAACTGTAATGCTACTTTTCTGTTTTTAGAAAATAAGTGAATAATAGACTTGCTTGGTAGTTGAAGCGTCATAAAAATACGATGCATTGATAGGGTGACATTCATGAAATGTGTGTGCAGGTGGTGTGGATCACAGCCACAATGCCGTATGTCGTCCTCACTGTCCTGCTCCTGCGTGGAGTCACACTGCCTGGAGCCATCGATGGCATTAAAGCTTACCTGAGTGTGGACTTCCTGCGCTTGTATGATGCTCAGGTACACACACAGACACACACACTTACACATACGTTGTGGGGACAACATGAGGAAAACAGCTTATAAATGATACTAAATTATGTTTTTTTTTTGTTTGTTTGTTTGTTTTTGTTTTTTGAAAATGTAAAAAGCAGATTCAGTTTTCTGTGATGGGTAGGTTTAAGGGTAGGGTTAGGGGATAGAATATACAGTTTGTACAGTATAAAAATCATTTGGCCTAATGGAAAGATTCCATGGATGTTCTTCATGGAACCATCGATGCCAATAAAGAACCTCCATTGGTAGCACTTTACTTAATGCCTTTATTTATAAGGCATTATAAATATATTAATAATGCATTGAAATTCACTTTATAATGCATTTCATTGTCTCATGAATAATTGTAAACATAATATATATTATAATACTTATGTTACTCCTTTAGAAAGTATAATGCATTAAAACACATGATAAGCAACCAATTTCAGATGTAACGAGTAGTCTGCAAATATTATTATGAATTTTAACTTTGGTTACAATTATTAATGCAAAGATATAATGCATTATAATACACAATTATGAATACCTTTATAATTCATTATACATGAAGGCCTGGTTTCACAGACATGGTTTAGATTAAGCCAGGATCAGGCCTTAGTTAAATTAGGACATTTAAGTAGCTTTTTTAAATGTGACCCAGAAAAAACATTACTGATGTGCATCTTGAGACATATCTATTTTAAGATATGTCAGTGCAAGTTGCTTTCAGTTAAAACAGCTCAAACATCCATTTTAGTTTGGGACTATACTTAAGCCTTGTCTGTGAAACCAGGCAAAAGGTTTTAAGTAAAGTGTGACCCCTTCATTTTTAAGAGTGCATCTGAAAAAACTGTCTACATATCGATTTATTCTAATAATTGTTTTATTCCAAAAATAAGCATCAAGAGTAGTAGGGTCAGCCTTTTCATACCATTAATATTATTAGCTATACATGCAGTCTATGATATTTCCTTATTAAGATTTTTAGAGAGGTCTCTTCTGTTCACCAAGGCTGCATTTATATGATCAAAAATACAGTAAAAACAGTAAAATTGTGAAATATTATTACTATTTAAAATTTTCCATTGTAATGTATTTTAAAATGTAATTTATTCCTGTGATCAAAGCTGAATTTGTTTTAGCATCATTACTCCAGTCTTCAGTGTCACATGATCCTTCAGAAATCATTCTAATATGCTGATTTGCTGCTCAGGAAACATTTCTTATTACTATCAATGCTGAAAACAGTTGTGCTGCTTCATATTTCTGTGGAAACCGTGATACATTATATTTTTCAGGATTCTTTCATGAGTAGAATGTTCAAAAGAACAGCATTTATTTGAAATAGAAAAGTTTGTAACATTAAAAATATCGTTATTATCACTTTTAATCAATTTACCGCATCCCTACTGAATAAAATAATTAAGTTCTTTTTTAAAAATCTCACCCCAATCTATTTAAACGGTAATATGCAGACGTGTGTGTGTGCTTGTTTATATGATTTATGTGGACACAAATTTGTATAATGACATGGGTATTACACTGGTATTACAACATAAACATGGTTTATGTGTCCCAGCAATTAAAATGGCTTAAAAAAAACATACAATGTTTTATTGAAATGTAAAAATGCAGAAAGTTTTCTGTGATGGGTAGGTTTAGGGGTAGGGTTAGGGTTACAGTTTGTACAGTATACAGTAAAAACCATTACGTCCATGGAATGTCCTCATAATGATAGGTGCTCCAACATGAGTGTGTGCCTATGTGTTTACGAATCAATCTCTTGAACGCCTCATAAGAATCGCTCATGTCATCGTCACAGAACGGCAGGTGAAGTTACTATTAGCCTAAAGTAAGTTTTTCCACGATCCACAATTCTTTCCCGGAGGACCACTTGGCAAAGAGACCTCAAAGCGGCAATTTCAGAATTAGATTAGACACATGTGTGCAGCAGCAATTTGCAAAATTACCCTGTATTCACAAGTGTCTTTCATCTTTCTGCTGAATGAGTTTCCTGCAATTATCTCTAATGATAGCTGTTGTGCGGCCCCTTTTGTGCGGCCGGCCGGGGCCGTTTTGTGTCGCAGGTCTGGATCGAGGCAGCCACGCAGATCTGTTTTTCTCTGGGAGTGGGGTTTGGTGTGCTAATCGCCTTCTCCAGCTACAACAAATTCAGCAACAACTGTTATAGGTGAGCAAAGCCGAGTCATATACTGGAGCAATAACACAAACAGACACAGCGGGATTCACGAGCGACACACACACACACACACAGACACACACACACGCAAACGCATTTTCTCACACTTTGTATTGCTGAATTAAAGCCCCTTTGATGCTTTTAAGCACAGAGGCTTTTTGCATGTTCATCTTGACATCGACTGTTTCATCAATATCAGGCTGAACAGAATAAAGCCGCCGATGTTTGTTGTGTTACAGAGACGCCATCATAACCAGCTCCATAAACTCTCTGACCAGCTTCTTCTCTGGGTTTGTCATATTCTCCTTCTTGGGTTACATGTCACAGAAGCACAACGTCGCTCTAGATAAAGTCGCCACAGATGGTGAGTGAGTATGTTTGTATTGTGCACTCTCAGAAAGAAAAAAAAAAGGTACAAAAGCTGTCACTGTGGCTGTACCAATTCAAAAGTACCTAATATGTATATTTAAGTACTAACATGTACATTTAGGGTACTAAATCTGCACATTTTAGGGGTAAATAAGGTACAAATGTGTACCTTTTGAAAGGGTAGGCTAATGCCCCAGTGACAGCTTTTGTACCTTTTTTTCCTGAGAGTCAATGTGATTGAACCGGTGCAGCTTACATTGACATTAGTTAATGCATTGCTTCCACAGCGTTTATTAATGTTTATTTCTACAGGTAGCAGATATTTAACATTTCAGCACATGCTTTTATCCAAAGCGACTTACAAAAAAGGTTATTACGTTAAGAATACATTAAGAAATTAACAAATTATGCCTATTTCTGGGGCAGTCCAGTTTTATTTGCATAAACACTTGAGCAAAATTTTCTAAAACAGGAAATTAGTGTAACGCAAAAAACAAAAACAAAAAACCTCAGTGTTATACAGAATTCAAATATGTACTGTAGCATATGGAACTGAATTTAAACTTTTTAGGCAATAGTAATATTATTAATACTATTAATATTGTGTACATATTAAATACATGCTTAATGCTTCATGTCCTCTGTGAAATAAACATGTGGCTTAACCGTCAGAGTCACTCGAGCCGGTGTTTACTGTGACATACTCTTCCTAAACACCAGCGTCTCGAGACAAAGAATTATTTATCTTTATCCTGAGCGCAAAATCAATATGTAGGATGGAGAATGTCAGTGGAATTCAAACATGTCGATTTGTCTGATTCTCAGCAGCATTTCTGTTGGTCTGATTCGTATATTCTGGAACAAATGTAAAACTAATGTATGTTTTCTTATAATCGTTAAAACCTTTTGATCACAGACCTCTGCCTAAATGCTTTAAAATAATTTTGCAGACAAATAGGCTATATGCTATGATTCAAAAGTTTGGGGTCTGTAAAATTTTTATGTTTTTGAAAGAAGTCTCTTTTGCTCACCAAGGCTAAATTTATTTAATTAAAAATACAGCAAAAACAGTAATATTATGACATATTAAACAAATGTTTTCTATGTGAATATATTTTAAAATGTAATTTATTCCTGAATTTCCTGTCTAGGTATCACTTGATTCTTCAGAAATCATTCTAATATGCTGATTTACTGCTCAAGAAAAAAATTATTATTATTATCAATGTTGAAAACAGTTTAGATGCTTCATATTTTTGTGGAAACCATGATCATATTTTTTAAGTTTCTTTGATGAATAGAAAGTTCAAAAGAACAGCATTTATATGAAATACATTTTTTTTAATAACATTATAAATGGCTTTACTGTTAAATCATTTTCATACAGTGTGTTGGTGTATAATTTGTATTGATATGATTGTGATATTCTACAAAAATACAAAAACTGCTCTCAGCGGTTTTTAATGCATTGTAAAGGTGATGAATCTTTGCTCTTTGCTTCTCTCCAGGTCCTGGTCTAGTGTTCATTATTTACCCAGAAGCCATTGCTACACTCCCAGGTTCATCAGTGTGGGCTGTAATCTTCTTCATCATGCTGCTCACTTTAGGAATCGACAGTGCTGTGAGTCTATGTGATAGACTTATTCTGTCCATCTCACCTGCTCACCTGTATATACTGTATCAGTACAGTATAGTGTTACTTAAAGGGATAGTTCATCCAAAAATGAAAATTCTGTCATCATTTACTCACCCTCGAGTTGTTCCAAACCTGTATGAATTTCATTCTTCTGCTGAATATGAGTAACCAAATAGTTTATGGACCCTATTGACATATTCCATATTGAACAGTTATGGAAGAAAATAAAAATACTATGAAAGTCAATGGGGCCCATAAACTGTTTGGTTACCAACATTCTTCAAAATGTCTTCTTTTGTGTAAATGATGACAGTGAGTGAACTATCCCTTTAATGCTATAAATGACGTGATGAATGGATGCTAATAAACACAATGCTCTGTCCTCATAGCCTGGTAAATCCCAGCAGTGTAACCGAAGCTGAACTCTGTTTTTCAGATGGGAGGGATGGAGTCGGTGATCACGGGACTCATCGACGAATTCAAATTCCTGCACAAACACAGAGAGCTCTTCACACTCTTCATCGTAGTTTCCACGTTCCTCATCTCTCTCATCTGTGTCACAAACGTATGTGAGAGACAAACAGTCCTTAATGAGACCGCTCTCGTCTAATGAGCTTTTCATCTGATTATGAAGAGTCTCTCAAAGACTTATGTGTCGAATCTCTCTGTTTATCGTGATCATGTTCTTCTCTTTGGTTTCGTCTCATCTCACTTCTCTCTCCAGGGCGGCATCTATGTGTTTACCCTGTTGGACCACTTTGCCGCCGGGACATCGATTCTGTTTGGAGTGTTGATTGAGGCCATCGGCATCGCCTGGTTTTACGGTGAGGCTGATTCCTCTTCTTACATGTCCAGTGAAGCTGATGTGGTATTAAGGCTCTGATGGGCTTTCAGACGGCTGTGCTCCGGGGCTGCTTGCGCTCATTAGGCTCCCAGGGTTCCTCATATGTGGCTTATGGACTCATATCTGTCTGGAATGTGGATTTGAAAAACCACTTATGAATTTGCCATTCAATTTTAACTCTATTTTGATCTGCTTGTAATCAAGGAAACATTTTCATTTAGTTTAACGTAATGCACTAAAATGACGAAAACTAAAATTGAAGTAAAGACACAAGAAAATGAATAAAACTTTAACTAAAATGAAAATAGGAAATATAAAAATAAAAACTAATTAATAATAATAATTATAAAAATTATAATAGCATCTCAATGATACAAAAACGACACTGGCAGTAATGACTATACTAATAACTATACATGGTCCTATTGGTAGTGTTTGTGGCATATCTTGAAATACAATATTTTTTAACCATCTGAATGATGGTCCTCTGGGCCAATGAAGAGAAATTATGATTGCTTACCATTAACCACAAAAGTAATATTAGAGGTTGGTCAGAATGTATATTTTAAAATTTGGCACTAAATAGACACTTTTGCATCTGTCCGAAGTAGAAACAAGAGCCAAATTAGATTGCTCAAGCATTTGACATTATTTTTATTTATTTTTTTCTGGTCTTTAAAGAGCTAGAAATATTATTTTTTGTTGTTGTATAATGTGCACATGGCAGGTGCTATTGGTAGTGGCGTATCTTGAGTACTATATTTTTTTTATGAAAGACAGATGAAAAAATAAAAGAGATTATTTTGTACATTTCAACATTGTTTTCAAACAACATTTCTAGAACCACAAAAGTAATATCACAAGTTAGTCCAACAAAATCCCAATGTGTAACTATTTTACGTTTGGGCAAATCATGACTAAACTGTATGAATTTGAAATCTCATTTGTATGTTTTCAGACGATCTGCTTATGCCCCAGTGACGGTTATGTTTTTTCCCCCCCAAAAAATCATATGTATTCGTACAATTCACAATGTACAAGTTCGTACGAAATCGCCACCTTGTAAAATAGATATGTTTTCCCATGACATATGATTGGTTAGTCAGAGTGAATATTTTCACTTTTGGAGCTAAACAGAGACATCTGTCTGAAGTGGAAACAAGAGTCACAGTGGATTGCTCAAGCATTTTGATATTAGTATTTAGCTGTTATTTATCCCTTAATCAAATATTTACAATTTACAAATATACAGTATAATCAAAACTTTTTTTTTTTTTTTTTTAAGGTAGGTGACGTTTGGTTAACTGTGCTAAGGGTGGACATAGACTATTGTGGTTACATAATACTGTACAATTGTATCATGAAAATTACAGTTAGAAATTCTTTTCAAATACTCAACCCTTAAACGTTTCATACAGTACATTGACTTTATCCTAGAAAAGTCATTTCTTTGCCTTTGGCAAAGTGGCATGTGGTTGGAGGAATGTGAACTTTGCAAACGTACCTGAGGCAACAAACAATTCTTGGAGACCTGAACTTCAGCATGACTCCATAAGCTCAGGACTGAGAGATCAGCATCAGAGAGCAATGTCTGAACCTCTGGATCTTGAGACAGCAGGTCACAGGCTGCTGCTGTCAGTGAGGCCAGGACCAACCAGCCTGAGGCTTCAGTGGCCTTTTTGGAAGTTCGATTTCTTGGAGAACACCTGTGTCTTTGGCCCTCTGCTCGTGACACAGCTCTGCTCTCGCTGTCTGCTGCATTCAGACATCAAGCCTTGATCAAAGCCCTGCGGCCAACCAGACTCACAAAACAAGAGATCTGCTATACATGGAAGCCACTATGATGTTTGCTTCCAATCAGTTTGTCATTTTGATGTTTCATAAAAACCAAGTGCACAACTCAAAGTGATATTGTTTCAAGTGGAGCATGGCTTAATGGTGTCACTCAATATTGTCACATTCATACATTAAAATAAGGTTTTAAGTCAAGTATGCCTATGAAGTATATGGGATATAAAGGGGGCAGTTTTCATAGTTATTATGTTTTCCTTCATAACTCACTGGCTACTACAAATCTACATGCCATTTTTGACATACCATGAGAAATATTTATATGTTCCAAATGTGCACTACCATTCAAATGGTTGGGGTCATTAGGATTTTAATAAGAAATTCATCATTTTATTTAGCAAGGATGCATTAAATTGATCGACAGTGACAATAAAGACATTTGTAATGTTACAAAAAAAAATCTGTTTTAAATAAATGCTGTTTTTTAAACTGTTTATCAAAAGATTCTGAAAAATAAAATGTATCACGGTTTCCACAAAAAAATAGCTGTTTTAAACATTGATGATGATAAGAAATGTTTCTTTAGCAGCAAATCAGCATATTGAAATGATTTCTGAAGGATCATGTGACACTGAAAACTGAAAATTCTATTCTATTATTTTAAATTGTAATAATATTTCACAGTATTACTGTTTTTACTGTATTTTCTTATCAAATAAAAGCAGAAGAGATTTTTTTTTTTTTTTTCAAAAACATTTAAAAATCTTACGGACCCAAAACAAAACTTTTGAGCGGAGAAAGGACAGATCAGTGTTCACAAGATGCCAGTGTTACAATTGATTATCACAGTGGTTGGTGACAATTGTAACACTTGAAAAATAAATGATATGAATCCACTGTATGTGTGTTTAAAGCACGTATTGTGCCTTTTAAATATTCAAAATGGGTTAAATCCTTTTTGCTGAAATAAATGGAACATATGTAAAAGAAAAGAACTGTTCAAATAGATATTTTGATTAAAAAAGAAAAACATTTTAAAGCGTCAGTTTTCAATTAAGTTATAAAATTTTTTTGTTAATGCCGATCTCACAGCCATGACAATATCTCTGATTTGTATGGTAACAGCTTCAGTATCAGCGACATTTGTGTTCATATTTAACCAACTACCAAAACAGATATTAGTTTGGATTCAAAGGTATCAACACTTTGAAGAGCAGAAGAGAAATATTTGAAATGAAAAAATTAATGTGTGTTTTTAGGAGTGGATCGCTTCAGTGATGATATCCAGGAGATGATTGGACAGAGACCCGGCCTCTACTGGAGACTGTGCTGGAAGTTTGTTAGCCCGTGTTTCCTCTTGGTACGTTTACAATCACGATTCCTCTGTCAATAACAATGCAAATAATTCCATGCAATTTGTACCATGAAACTCTTTTATTTATCATTAGACAATGCTTGTTTTCTCTTCCCTTCATTCAGTTCATGGTTGTTATCAGTTTTGCGACGTTCAACCCTCCGAAGTATGGTACATATTATTTCCCCACATGGGCTACAATGGTGGGTTGGTGTCTGTCCATATCATCTATGATCATGGTGCCTCTCTACGCCATTTACAAGTTCTGTTCTCTGCCAGGAAGCTTTTGTGATGTAAGTATTCCAGATGGTGAATATGCAAAAAAAAAATTACCAAAATGAATTAAGTTGAGTCACATTCATTTTTAAAGCGCTTTCAATAATCAATAATGCAAACTTCATCAATTATGAAACGACTTCAGTTTCAGTTGTAAAGCAGCTCTACTGAAGACAATAGTGTCATTGTTCAGCTCAATTCAGTTCAATAAAATTGTTGATGTTACAAAGTTAGTGTCATTATCAATTCAGCTCACTTCAATTAAAAAGTTGTTCTCATCCAATAGAGAGTATGCACATGATGTCACAGTAGGTGGGAGTCACTGTGGTTACACCTACTCAGTGGCAAAAAGACTGAGTGGCAGCATTAGTGTTCAGATGTGAAAACACACACACACAGAAAAAAAAAAAAAAAAACATTAATAATTATACTGAAGCCTTACAACTTAATGACAGTCATAAAATACGAGACAGCAATACAATCAAAGCTACATCTGTTCAAAATTAAGATAATCCATAAATTAAAATAAATCAGGAAAAGCTCATTTAAAAAGATGAGTTTTAAGACAATATTTATAAGTATTAAGACAATCGCTTTCAAATACAAACTGCGGAAGAGAGTTCCAGAGACCAAGCAGCACCGCTGAACACTCTGGACCCCATAGTGGTTAGACGAACAGGAGGTATAACAAGGGAAACAGTTGAGGAAGATTTAAGAGTGCGGGTGGGAATATAAATGTGAAGCAAATCAGAGATATATTGAGGGTGCAAGATTGAGCAGAGCTTTAAAAGTGAAAAGCTGAATCTTGTACTCTACTCTAAAGAGCAGGAGAGATGTGCTCAATGGAAGAGGTTCTAGTGATTATGCGGGCGCTTGAGTTCTGGACCAAATTAAGTTTATGGAGAAATTTGAGAGGTAACTCAAATATAGAAGAGATTACAGTAATCAATGCATGATGCATTAACTATAGCATGTACAAGAATGGCTGTGGTATTGGTTGTGAATGGACGAAGACTGATGTTCCGTAAGTGGAAATATGCGGACCGAGCGCCATTATTAATGTATGGGTAACAATTTACAATAAGGTTCATTAGTTAACATGAACTAATAATGAACTGCACTTATACAGCATTTGTTAATCTTTGTTAATGTTAATTTCAGCATTTACTAATGCATTATTAAAATCTTGTTAACATTAGTTAATGCACCGTGAACTAACATGAACAAACAATGAAAAACAGTTTTTTCATTAACTAACATTAACGAAGATTAGTAAATACAGTAGCAAATGTATTGCTCATGGTTAGTTCATGTTAGTTAATACATTAACTAATGAACCTTATTGTAAAGTGTTACCAATGTATGTTTCAAAAGACCTCAGTTTTATCATTATTTTGCTTGAGAAGTGAGAACCTGATTTTTGAACAGTCCAAGAGAGAAGAAGAAAGAACAGTAAAATTAGGCTTGGAGGACAAACAGACAAATAGAGTGTCATCCGCATAGCAATGGAAAGTAATACCAAATTTCCTAAAAAAAAAATATGACTAAGAGGTAATAGGTAGATAATAAATAAAAGAGGGCCCAAGACAGAGCCTTGAGGAACACCAGTGGTAACAGATGATGAATATGATCTGAAATTGGACAAATTGAGTGACACTGGAGAAATAGGATCTAAACCAAGTGAGAGTGAAATACCAATAGAGATCTATCTAAAAGAACTTGATTAGAAATGGTATCAAAGGCCACACTTAGATCAAGCAAGATAAGTATAGTTAAGAGTCCAGAATCAGTGGCCATCAACAGATCACTGGTAACCTTTACAATGGCAGTCTCTGTACTATGTAATGGATGGAAATCAGACTGAAGTTGCTGAAACAGTTTTTTTTTTTTTTTGAAAGGTGAGCATGGACCTGAGCTGCAACAGTCTTTTCCAACATTGATTGCAAAAATAGTTTCAATAAACTATCATTTTACAGACTGCTGAATGCTACAGAAAAGAGAACCAAATAGACCACTGCAATTCACAGAAACAATTTGGATGGATGGATGGATGGATGGATGGATGGATGGATGGATGGATGGATGGATGGATGGATGGATGGATGGATGGATGGATGGATGGATGGATGGACAGACATACAGATAGACAGACAGTCAGACAGATAGATTTTAAACTTTTAAAGTTTATACTAAATATATTGAAAGTACCAGAATATCCATTGATGTCCTCATCACTTTAATTTTGCATTTAATTTTCTGCAAACCCCATCTTGAAGAAAGACGAAGCATCAGGCCAAATTTATTTGTATAGCGCTTCTCAATACACCATTTAAAGAAAGCTTCAAAGAAAGTCATAATTTTATGTCTATAATGCCTTAGTGCTTTAACAAGTAAAAGGGCTGGGCGATATGACGATAACAATGATATAAGTTATCATCTGGATTTTTTTTACATCTTACTATATTGCATTTATAGTGTTGTTTAACAGAAAAAGTGTACACAGGCTTTTCTTTATATTTCCCTGTCGTCGATTAATGCATGAAACACGATTCCTGGCTACATGTCAGTGTTCATGGACCACTAGTTCTTTGTAAATTTGTAAGGATCATCGTCGAGTTCAACTGTATTTAATTTAAGAAGATAATCATTTGTTTTACTCCCATTTTTGCAGTTTTCCCTTCTAAAACCAGTCATGTAGCAGGATGTTTTGTCACTCAGACCAGCTGAGACGGGAAAGTGACATTAATGCATACACTCTATAGTGTCAGAGCAGCTGAATTGATAATATTACTCAACATTAATTGTCTTTTTTAAACCTTCTAATAGAACTACTTCTAAACATTCATCACTATGCAGAAATCATAATGCATTATTTTTTATATATTACCGTCCTTGCATTCATCTTTTTGTTTGCATGATTTTGTGTTAATGTGCTGTGCTATTATCTAAACAGAAATTGGCATATGCCATCACTCCAGAGACTGAACATCACTTGGTGGAGCGTGGGGAGGTCCGGCAGTTCACGGTAAGATCTTATTTCCAGGATCATGGGTGGAAAAAAAAAATCAGATAACTGTTTCATGTGTACTAGGAAGATTACATAAATTTTATGGGTGAACTTTCAATTATGCTAAACATGACATTTTACTGTTCCGTTATCGAAGATACATGACTTTTAGGGCAGTCCGATCCTCAGTGCAGATATGCTGGGATTGTTTTAGCCTCACTAATATTCCTTCATAAGAGCAGAACTTTTCAGTGATGCATCTGTAAACTTCTGATCTGTGTGCCTGTTTTCACACTCCTAAAAGAAAAGGTTCTATACAGAACCTTATAGGGTTCTGTCAGGCACTTTATAAGTAAAACCTTTTAGGGGTTCCCAATCATTTTATGGATTTAATTTTAATTAATTAATTTAGTTTTAATTGACTTGTAGGGTAACACTTTACAATAAGGTTCATTAGCTAACATAAGTTCAGTCAGGACCACTTAAGTCAAAAATTACAAGAGACAAACTTTAGTCAATTTTTTATTGGCATATTTTGCTAAAGTTACAATTTGGCGGTATGGCTCTGTTCTAAATTCCCCGTCCTTTTCATGAGCTCCATGAAAGCCAAGACCGGGAACAGCAGCAGCTTCTGGGGACAACCTCCCATTTTTTTAAATGGGAGAACAGCACAAAACCCCCCTATTGAGAACAGAGCATGCATCAATGACAACAGAATGACACTGATTAAGTTAGACACAAGTTTAAGGAGGAGCTGGGGAGCAGGTGGGTTGCAAGCAGCGTGCAGTGGAAGCAGCCAAGCAAGCAGAGAGACAGAAGCTGCGTTTAAGTAATGCGCCTTATCTTAGAGTTGCCAGTGGAGTCCATAGAAAACGGATCAGCTGATATGGGTGGGGTTGGAATTTGCGAATCAGCTGATAGCGGAGCTTGACTACGAGGCCTGCCTGAACTAACGCAGGATGCTTGATTTAACTATTATTTAACATGAACTAATAATGAACTGCACTTATACAGCATTTCTTAATCTTTGTGTATGTTCATTTCAAGATTTACTAATACATTATTAAAATCTTGTTAACATTAGGTAATGCACTGTGAACTAACATGAACAAACTGTATTTTCATTAACTAACATTAATGAAGATTAGTAAATACAGTAACAAATGTATTGCTCATGGTTAGTTCATGTTAGTTAATACATTAACTACTGAAAGTGTTACCACTTTTAGTTTTAATTACATTTTATAAATTAAACTGGCATAGGGTTCTTTAAATTTGAATCAAGAACCTTTTTTCTAAGGGTATGTTTACACAATAACAATGTTCTAAAAACTGAAACGTTTTTTCCTTCGCGTTTTTTGGCATACAGACGCCAACGTTGAAACATCAAAACGATCTCCATTCACATGGATCCGCAAAAATAACTAAAAATGCTGTATTATGCAGACAGGCCAGTAGTTGGCAATGTCACTGTAAAGAAACACTATAAGCTGAACACGTAATGCGCATGCTGTTTTCACACATTCATATTTTTGTAATTTATACAGAGATGATAGCTAGCACTTTTAAACTCATTTTTAAAAGTTTGCATTTTCAGGCCCCCAAAACGCTGTTGTCGTGTAAATGAATGGCCAAAACACATAAAATGTTTTCCGTTTGTAGTTGAATACGGTGTTGGGTAAACGGCCCCTAAGAGTGCATATCTTCAGTAAGGCATCCTCAAAACAATATATGTTGTGAAAAGCGCTATATAAACATGACTTTTTTCTCACAGCTTCATCATTGGCTGGTGGTTTGAGCGGCCCTTTACATGGAGGTAATGAAGGCACCGGAGGACTCGGCTTGACAAGAGCAATGTGTGTCAGTGCCAACAGAAGAGTATTACTAGTTGTTTCTTTCTCGCGTAATCGGACGTGGCTGTTTCGTGACTTCGATCACAATGTGGTTGACATTCTGTCAGTACCAGTTTTACTCTCAGTATACGATGACTGTTATGATGGCTGATGTTGTCCCCACTGACTGTTTGTTTATTGTTTATTTATTTCTTCTTTTTTTTTGTGATCAGAGTACAACTGAGCCTTATTGATAAATGTGATTGAAGTGTCAAAAATTGTACAATACATCTTTAGCAACACTAAAGTTTAGAAAAGTGTAAATAGTGCTATTGCAAAAATAAATCTATCCTCTTTGTGTCTGAGAAGTGCAAATGTATTTATGAATGATCAGCAATCGATGATGAATGATCAGTATTGATCATATGCATATTTGATGCACATATGATGTCCCAGAGAAGAGCTCTCTTCACCGAAAACTTTAGATGCAATACGGTTTAACCACTGGTCATTTTGAATCTGTTTAAGGGGTGCCAACAATTGCTCCCATATTTGCAGAAATGCAGAAAAATCAGTCTGTAGGCAACAACATGCAGAGGGTCAGTCAATTATTCATTTTGTGGGTTATTTGCACACATCTTTGCATTTTCTTCATGCAGTGGTAATTTTTCAAATGACAAAACACAGTGGCATTTATGGGATTTCTGTCACACTGAATGTTCTTATCCACAACTGTATTACTGGACTACTGCAGATTTATTTACATGAAAGTTTATTACGAATATTTGAAGTCTTTAAATTTAATGATTTCAGTGCCTGCTGAAATTTGTCAACTACTAAAATGTCAATAAAAAGCGTTTATGTAAAAAAAAAAAAAAAGAAAAGAAAAAGAAAAAAAAAGGAATTTGATTTTGTTTCTTAACACTAAAACATTTCATGTTGTTGGAGTCCATATTTGTGGAAGAGAAGTACTGATTACATGTGGTCATATCACAATATGATGTTTTATTAACAAAATTCGGGAGGAGCAAGTTCAGATAATTAACCTAATTAGCACAGGTGGAGAGCATTCAGTTAATCAACTCAGCCAATGTCAAAAGGTATATATTCAGCAGACTGACTTCTGTTCATCTGAGAGTTTATCAGCATCCCTCCTCCACCCCATCTGCTCACTTATAGTTCTATCTACTTTTACCACACCGGGGGGAGTACTCTGGGTTCGGGCCAAAATTCCGAGCTCAGAGCCCTCTCCCCGGACAGCACGCCAAATATGCACAACTTTACTCCATTTAATTATATGGATATGTGAACTCGTGAAATAGGCAATAATATACAAAACTAGTGTCAAGTTTCTACTGAAACAAATTCAGTTTAGAAAAAAATTATTCTACTATATACCCAGCTAACAGGGAATGTTCTGAGAATGTTGGCTTACATTCTAGCAAGGCTCTCAAAGTTATTAACAAACATTCTTCCAGTTAATAGAAAGTTCATTCACAGTTATCTGGTCTTTAATAACGTTCTCAGAATGTTAGCACACAAATGATGTTTATATTTTTCTAAAACATTTTAGTTGGATCTTTGTCTAAAATAGGGTGACCAAACGTCCTGTTTTCCCAGGACATGTCCTGTTTTCACGTCCTGTCCTGGTTGTTTTTTATAAAGTGATGAAAATATCCTGGTTATCAATGTTTTTCATTTGGCCATTCAATTGACCGGTGTTACAAGATTTTCCGATTCTGCGATTTTTGGTTTCCGAAGGCAGAGCATACATTAATATAAATGAGTTTCGCAGACATGCGCGATTGCATGTCCAACTGAGAATATTAGTTCACATTGTATCTCAAGACATTAGTGGATTATTCCATAAAGGTAACTATTCTCAGCGTCGTGGCTGACTTATGGCTAAACTACAGTTGTTTACTTCTAGGTAACAGTTTATAATGTTTTCATTAGTATGCACGATTTGTGCAGTCGTCTGTAACTGAATAACAGATACTTCGTGTAACAGCAGAGCAATCTTCAGCTATCGTCTACAATGAGTTAAGCTCGTTGTGCTCTTCCTTTGTACCTTGCGATGTAACAGCTGATAGGCTTATATAAATTTCTTTATAACTTTCATGCTTTCATGCTTAAGCAACAAAAAACTGCTGGGAAAGATCAGCTCTACAGCAAAATATAGATGGGCAAACAAGGAGGATGAGGAAGAAAAACAGGATGAAGAAGAAAAGTATAAGAAAAATAAATAACTAATAAATAACTAAAAAAATACCTCTGCTATATTAGCAATCCAAATTTAACAAAAATAGCTCTCACAAACTTACAAAAACATCAAACTAACAAAAAATATCTATATCTTTACAGAAGAGACATTATTTCTATCATTATTTAATTTGTTATTTTTGAAACTTGTCATAATAAAACATGTTAAGTAACCTCTGAGAAGCCTATCTGAATTTGTGTCTTTGGTTATAGATAGTATTTTGTAATACATACAGAGGCATACTTTAAATGTATTGAAATTATAAGGCATCTTTGAGTAAACTTCAAGTATCATTTGAGTATCTCATTGCCGGGCCGAGTGTCCTGGTTTTTGGTAATCAAAATATGGTCACCCTAGTCTAACATATTTTGAATGTTAATTAATTAACTAATTGTTTCAGAATGTTCAGAACATTCAAAAGTACTGTTCCAATAATGTTTGCAAAATGATAAAATGGATTGTTCCCTTAACATTTGCATAACCAAGAAAAAAAGTTAAGACATTTAAAAAAACTTTTCAAAACTTAATATGAACATTAGCAAAATGTTCTTAGAACATGTTTTTGTTAGCTGGGTATAGTGTAGATACATAAAATGGAGGAGTCCAAAACTACACAGTACTGCAACTCCATCAGGTTGGAAACTATAAACAAATTTTAAATATTTTCTAGAATATTGAAGTAAATTTACTTTACCATTTCTCAGGCCTTTGTTCATTCATTGTTCTACTATACAGTAAATGATTCTCATTGCCAATTCTTTTATTTTGAAATGACGCCTGTATAAAAAAAAGTCTTCTAATCTGTTTTGTTATGAAATGTTATCATTTGTTATGAAATGTTCTAGATCTTTAATACAAAGTAAGAACTTTATTATGTCACATATACAACAGGAATACATCAGATTCAAAAACCAACTCTTCCAACAGTGTCTGTGTGAGTGAACACAGGAAAACATTTGCATCAGTCTGTAAAAACATGGTAACAGACACAAAAGTAAATGCATCTGTAATTAGAACTGAATAGAACAGAACTATTGAAAGAGCGGTACTTTATTTTACAGACCTGTTATAGGATTACTGGTTTATAACTGTATTAACTCTGAACCTATCCCTAAACCTAACCTTAACCCATTAACCTTATATCACAGTACTTTCTTGGATAACTACACTGTAAGTACACTTTAAGAACACGTAAACTGTAAAATAAAGTCAAGTCACCTTTATTTATATAGCGCTTTTTACAATGCAGATTGTGTCAAAGCAGCTTCACAGTGATAACTGTATGTAATTGTGGCTGCACAGCAGCTCTTAAACAATGGTGTCAATGCAGGCAGACCAAAGCACTGTTGAATATCAAATGTCAAATCAAATGTCCCCAACTAAGCAAGCCAAAGGCGACAGTGGCAAGGAACCCAAACTCTAACAGATGACATCAGGTGGCAAACAGGTGGCAAATAGGTGTTAAAATGGAGAAAAAACCTTGGGAGAAACCAGGCTTAGTCGGGGGGCCAGTTCTCTGGTGAACAGTGCTTTGTTACGATTCAGGTAACTATCATAAGTCCGATAGGATCACAACATTTAAAGTATTAAAGTAAAGTGTAACCAATAGAGCATTACTGTAACCATGATTTTAGCTTGTTTATACAAAGGTATTCTATGGTAATCAACAGGATGTCACCGATGTTGTCAATAATTAACTTGTATTGAACCCAGAATATTGTCAATACCTTGAGATCGCAAGTTTCAAACTAAAATGTGTTAATATGACTAATGTGATTAGCATTTTTAATCAAAATAACTTCCCCTCCCTCTTGCAGCAATATCTCTTCTCTGATGATGTATTTACTGGCACAAGGGCAGGACAACATGTCACTCACATGAGATAGCAAACCATAACCATCCAATCAATTAAGTAACCGGCTGTTGGATGCCCCTATAGAGAATAAACTTGATTTCTCATCTTACAAATCAATTGTTTCTTATTTTCACTGGCATGTCTCTCAGGTGTTGAGGACTAGTGCATCTCTGAGCCTACATTCACCATGAGTAAAAAAACTTAAGTACTGTTAAAATCAGATACTTTAAGACTTTTACTCAAGATATATTGGAATTTGGAGATCACGTGACCCATCAACAGCGATGCCAGCATAGTTTTCGGCTCTGCTCGCATAGTCTTATTTTTTCAATAATCCTTTAACATACTTCAAATATTTCGACATCTATTATTGTCTATGAAACCTATATTATTCTGCGGACACCACTTAGACAACCAGCCATTGAGTGATGATAATCTGCTAACTATCTCATCACTCCTACAAACAGGAAGAGGGCCAGAACAAATTACTTCTCCTGACATTGTACTTGCGAGTTCACACACCTCTTTAATGTTAATTTTAGTGATCTCCGATTGGCGAAGTCGAACATCATTTGTGCCAACGTGAATAATAATTTTAGAGTATTTACGATTAGCATTAGCCAGCACTTTTAAATTTGTTTTGATGTCAGGTGCTCTGGCTCCCGGCAAACATGTGACTATGGTGGCTGGTGTCTCTATTTTCACGTTCCGTGTAATAGAATCACCAATAACTAGGGCACTTTCAACAGGATTCTCAGTGGGTGCTTCACTGAGTGGGGAGAACCTGTTTGATGTTCTTAATGGAACGGAAGAGTGGTGTTTTCCGCGGCTAGGCCACCTCACCGTTACCCAAGTGCCCTGCTGCACGGGCTCTACAGCCGGAACCGAACAATGTACAGAGTTCACTAAGCTAGTCGCATCCAAAACAGTATCTGAAGCCCCTGCATTCTTACTATCCTCGATTAAAGTTTGGATATGTGTTTCTAATTCTGAGATTCTCTCTGTCAGCCTGACTATTTCCCTACATTTATGACATGTAAATCCCTCGTCGCTGACAGAGAGAGCTACACTGAACATGTGACAAACTGAACACAAGTTAACAGTGTGAAAGGATAACATGACTCACCATGTTTGTAGACTGATCCGAGTTACCACAGCTGTTTGATGAACGTGTTGAAAAGGAGCGCGCGAGACTGATAACAAGTTAACAAGCGAGATGCAAACGCGTTGTAACAGCGATTTAGATTCAAAGATTACAGGCTAGCGACGTCAGATTAATGTGGTAGGCAACAATAATAATATAAGCAACAATGAATAAAAGTAAGAGATTCAATAAAAGTAAGAGAAAACAAAGCTATACGGAGACGCAAACACCGGCAGCGAGGCAGACAGGAGCAAAAAAAAAAGCACTAGCATTCAATACTGTTCACTCAAGTTAGCACAGCTTGAGCTCAATTAGCACACAATTCCCCAGGTAAAAGCACTAAGAGTCAAATTTGAACACACATCAATCAGATCCTTCAATAGATAGATAAAAGGGTAATCAGTTCATTGAGTTTTGAACAATGGATCCACAGAGAAATGAAGGAATAGGTTGAGGAGGAAGAAGAGGAGGAAGAGGAGGAGGAGAAGGAGGAGGAAGAGGATGAAGAGGAGGAGGATGAAGAGGAGGAGAAGGAGGATGAGAACAAGGAAGGGCAAGGGCAAGGGCAAGGGTAAGGAGACAAGCCACTTTAGTTGACCTTGCCCTTGTCCATGGTATGACTATGAGGGAGGCTGGGCAACGAGTACAGCCAAATTGAGTCGCTTCACTATCGCCTCCATCTTCAGAACCTTCAGGGAGGAAAACAGGTAGGTGTACTCACAGTGAAACTGCTCTGTACAGTAACTTTTGAGTGATGTACTCTGTGCACTATGCTACTGTAATAAAGAAATGCATCAAATTGCCTCACATACAAATAGAGTTTCAGTTCTAAACCTGATAGAGGAGTGGTTTTCGGCATGGCAGTGGAAAGTGTATGACCGAGAACCTTATATCCATGTTCACCTCCTCCAGGCCACGGAAGAAGCCTGACTAGACTAGACATGACTAGACCAGGGGTGGATCAGGCAGTCATGCAGAGGATTTTACCCTCGCTGCCCGGCTAGGGCCAATTGTGATGTGGATGAGATTCTCTGGCCTAACCCAGACCAAAGAGCTTTTTATTTTTATTAATTATTTTATTATAATTTTTATTATAAATAATGTGTTATAAATAAATAAAATATGCAGTGTATACATTGGTTGCGTCTTTTGTGTTCATCATGTGAAAAGTTTTTTGAGGGGGGAACTACAAGTAACATAACTTACCCGTTTTGGAAATGTTGTTTTGAATTTATTGCACCAGTGTGTAAGACTATGTTGTAGTGTGTGTGTTTTTGAGGGCTTGTGTGTGATGTCTGAGGGCAAAGTTTGTTTTTTCAGCAAGAGTGAATGGTTTTGAGTGAAGAGCTTCCTTTTGACCTTACAGATTTGTGATTACTGTTTTTGAGGCATGTGTTTACGGTTCAAGGCAACCATGCCTAGTGTGAGTAAACCCTTAGGTGGCCATCCAGGTGGTCATCAGCTCGATTGGCACATCAACTGCCTTGAGTTGATGGCTGTATTTCTGGCCCTGAAATACTTCCTCCAGCAGCTGAGAGGCTGCCATGTCCTAGTGCAGGTGGACAACACGGCAGCAGTCTCCTACATAAATTACCAGGGCGGCCTGCATTCACGCCACTTAAACGAGCAGCAGATTTGTCTTTGGGCTTAGGACAAATTTCTGTCAACAGGGGAGAGGAGATGTCCCATCTACTTCTCTCTGAGACCCAGTTCATCAACAAGGGTCTTGCCTCTTACTGGTAGCACCTCAATGGCTCACTCTGGGTGATACCAGAGAGGATCCAGAGAGGATCTTCTGTCTCATGCGCAGGGGACAATATTTCATTCCCAGTCCGAGATGTGGAACCTTCATGCTTGGCCCCTGAAGGGTACCAACTGAAGGACACTGGACTTTCATCCAAAGCAAAAGAGACCATTCTCAGTGCTAGGGCTCCCTCCACTAGAAGAATTTTATGTCAGTAAATGGGGTGTCTTTGAAAGGTGGTGCACTGCACATCATGCAGATCTGGTTATCTGCCAGATTGTTTGAGTTCTGGACTTTCTGCTGGAGAAGTTATCAGCAGACACATGCTACACCCTTCTCAGGGTTTATTGACCGCTACATCGGCTTGCCATACCTTTAGTGATGGGGTACCACTCGGGAAGCCTCCTCTGCTCTCTTGCTTCATCCGTGGGGCCAAGCGACTGAGGCCTCCTATTAGAACCAAGGTTCCTTTATGGGACTTAGCTATAGTCATTAAGGGGCTGGTAGAGACCCCCACTGAACTTCTAGAGTCAGTGCCTGTCAAGCTTCTCACTGTAAAAAAGGTTTTTCTTATGGCTATCACCTCACTAAAAAAGAATTGGAGGTTTGCAGGCTCTGTTTACCTTCTATCTTCAGGCTTTTGTCTATCTTCGGTTCCTTCTTTAATGCATCATTTTACCTTCACATAGCCTATGGTGCTTCATCCATAGCGCGCACACAGAGCGCGCACGAATACTCATCTTGTGCTTATGTCTTAACCAAATGCAAAAAGTTGAGAAAGAAATCAGTTGTGTGCCAATATATTGGATGCAATATATTGCATTCGGTCTTAATGTGACAGCAGCCTTATACAGTCTACCTGCTGGCGTCTATCATTAAAGTTAATCAAAGAACAAAAGAATAAAAAATAAAAAAAATCACTCACTGATCTTGACTGAATAACTTTTGTAGCTTTAACAAGGATTAATCTATATTTAATTTATACAGTGAAGACAATAAATGTTATTTTACGTTTGATTATTCGATTTCTACACCTGAATTACCTGTTAGACCTGACAAACTTCAAGCACTTAATTTTTAGCACTGCTCTTATTTTATTAATGACTGTTCACTTGTCTTCAATGTTTTAAATTTATATTAGTTAGGCTTGTAGGTTTTGCTGTGGTATATAAGTTGGATTTGAGAATTGTGAAATTTCACTGGTATCTACAATTTTGTTAGCGTATCACTTATTAGAATACAATGTTATCAAAAGAATGGGTCAAAAGAATGAAAACAAATAAGTGTTACACATGATAATCTTTTACGGTCTATGGATCCCTTAAAGTAGCCTTGGCCATCCCCTGGCCACCCCATGTATAAAAGTCTAGTTCTGCCACTACTATTGTGACATATACAACTCCTGGAACAAGAACAATTGTAGGGCAGGACTTGATTTTGTCTGTGGGTAATTGGTTGGAAGGGTTTTGGTAAGCTATTGGATTGCCATCTCATGTGAGTGACAGGTTGTTCTGCAAGTCATCGGAGAATAGATGTCATTGCAATAGGGAATGGAAGTTATTTTGATTAAAGATTATGAGGCACATAAAAAAATAAAATAAAATAAAAATGTGCACAGATCTTTTAGAATAAATACTGCAATATTGTCATAAATACAGCATATTGATTTCATGGTGATTTTAAGTTTCTATGATTGTTGATAAACAGCCAGTTTCCATTATTCTGGCTGGCATATTTTCTGAGACATTTTGGCAGTCAATAAACCATCAGAAGGAAAGGTCAGAATATTATATAACAAATCATCTAGCACTTAATAAAGGTAAAAGCAGAGGCCCCAGTGACCTTATAGGTAAATAATTGTTTTGGCCTTTATCGAGATGACTTGCGTGTTCCAGAATCCTGCTTGTTGATTATGTGTGACGGCCTCAATCTGAGGAAGATTTCCAGGCTGAGGACGAGCGTTGCTGAGCTGGCCGGAGATGAACGCAGACACTCACACCTGAGGACAGATGGGAAAATCTGATCGCTTCAGAGGTGTGAAGCAGGCAAAGCTTCATATTAGGCAAATAAATGAGCTGATTTAGACGTGCAAATGACACACTAACCGTCATTGATTGAAGCTGATCAGCAGCTGCTGACACTTATGAGACAAATTGGCACAAATGTGACCATCTGGAACACAGAGCTGGTTATGATATACGGTTACACGTACAACACCTGTTGAACTCTGCTACTTAAAAATGAATAAGGTGTGGCTGTGTTTCATTTAAGGAAGCATTTTATAAATGATTCCAGCTCTTCAACTAAATACAATTACTATCAAGTTAAAACTGGAAAATAAAAATGTTGATAAAATAATGTTGATAAAAAAGATAAAGTCATTGCTCACAGAGGGAATGACAAGATATTAACCTGAAGATCATTTTCATATTTTTAACCATCTTCTGAAATGTTGATATTATCAAACCTATTTGATCTTATGGATGATCTTTGGATGAATCATTTATAGAGACATAAAATCTAACACCGCAAAACATAACAGACTTTATCCAATCTACTGATAATACTAAGCTAATTTCACTCAAATATTAATAAAGTTTCATTGCACTGAATAGGAAAAAGTTATATGTATGAACACTATTTTCTCAGGTGGTAAAATTATTTAAATATCTTCAGATGATGCAAATGACATAATGATCGATATTATTTATGAAACATTCTTAATGAGTCAGTTTCTTACTGAATAAATCTTAAAAGTCACTATAGTATGGCCCTTCCCATACACTAAACCTAAACCTACCCGTCACAGGAGCCTATCCCTAAACCTACCCATCACAGGAACCTTACGTAATTCTAGCATTCTTGAGGTGCACAACAATACACACACACACACTCACACACACAAACGTTCATTTTTGTGAATTGTGGGGACATTCCAAAGGCGTAATGGTTTTTACACTGTACAAACCGTATTTTCTATCGCCATACACTACCCCTACCCCTAAACCTACCCATCACAGGAAACTGTGCACATTTTTACTTTCTCAAAAACAACAAAAAAAAAAAAACTCATTCTGTATGATTTATAAGCCTTTTGAAAAATGGGGACATTGGGTAATGTCGTCATAAGCAGAGGTGGGACCAAGTCATTGTTTTGCAAGTCACAAGTAAGTCTCGAGTCTTTGCATTCAAGTCCAAAGTCAAGTCCCGAGTCAAGACAGGCAAGTCCAAGTCAAGTTGCAAGTCCTCGAGTTTAAGTCATTAGTGCTTTTTGCACAAATTAGTGTCTCAGTGTTAATTACTATGAAATGTATACTAATTTATATCAGGAAGGCTTTTAAAATATGTTCATGACTTAGCAGTTCAATTTCATATTTATTGCGATAAAATTTTCACTAAGGGCACCTATCTATCTCAGTTCAAATTAGGGATTGTTCTTACGTGTGACAAAATAAGGAAAAGGCAGTGGGAAAAAGAAAAAAAAACTATTTTATTGGTAACCTATTAACAATGGCAAAATCAATGAGAGAGGAAACATGCAACATGGATGCAGACAAACTCATGAAGACAGTCATTTAAAAATGCTGTGCTACCATACTTAACACTAAGAGAGAGTCAATGTGAGTGAAATGAATGTTTGAGTCAGTAAGAGTGATTGATCTTTTCTTTGGGCACTATGAATCATTGCACTTGCAAAAGATCAAATTGGCCAAAAGTCTGTCAGACATTTGTGCACGATGGGGCCGTAGTATGATGCCTCCATGGCTGAAAACACGCTCCACTGGAGCACTAGAGGCAGGCACTGCCAAGACCATGATGGCCACTCGGAATAGTGCAGGAAGGGTGTTCCGGTTTATAGCCCAGAACAAGAGGGCGTTCTGTCCTTCAGATATGTCAATGTAGTGACTTAGCTGATGTGCTGGAGTGGTCCCAGTGTTTTTCCTCTGTCTCTTGTGATATGCTGCAAACAGCCCCACCTCATGTTCAGGCTGTTGACCTTCTTGCTCTTCAGCTTCAAAACAAGCAGCCGGCACATTCTCAGCACCATCTTGCAAGATCAATTCTGGTAAAGGATATGCACAGCAGAAACAAACAGGAAAATATTAATGTTGCTAATTATGCAGTTAGTTAAAGTGAAAATCTATTACTTAAAAAAAAAATTAGCTCGATAATATTTACCCTTCACTTTTTGTGCAACCACTTCCTTGACTTCAGGGCTGACCAGCACATGGTGCTCCACCCACTACAGTGAAAATGCTGGATCCAAGATGGCTGCTTTTAGGTAGACTGGGTCTGAAAATGGTGCAGTAGTATCTTTTGTGCTTGCCATTTTCACATTGATGAAGATTCCAAGGAATCGTTTGATCAGGGAAGCTTGCAAACTTCTGACCAGGCTGCTTAAGAAACAGACCTGAGATTTCAGCTTCTCCAAGTGGTGATTCAAAGAAAGAACAGATGGAACAACAGAGCTGATGGTGACAATCTTCTCCCCCTGTGTCAAATCTGTTGCCTCTGCAAACGGCTTCAAGATGTCCACCATCTCCTTTAACTGAATCCACTCCCTTGATGTGAACAACAGCTCCTTATGTCCAGACTTTTCCAGAACACAACAGAATCTTGGATGATCGCATTCAATTACTGCTCGTACCTGTCTCAGTGTTGAGTTCCATCTTGTGTTAACAGCAGCTGGAATGCTTTTTTCTCCAAATTCAGACTGAAAGACTTCTTTGAATGTTGTGCTTGTGTGAAGCAATGAGCTGATTTTGGACAATTTTGAGAGAGCACGTGAGATCATATTTGTTTCTTTCAAACCATCCCCCACCACAAGCTGAAGCGTATGGGCAAAACACTGAAGACGCTGTTTTCTTCCCATAGCAGCATCCAGGGATTGCTGCTCCTCTTGGCTTAGGTCATTCCAGAGCTGTGGATCATCAAGTTGGTCCTCATCATGCATGTCTTGTTCGTGTTCAGTGGGGAAGCACACAGTGAAGGCTCTCTTCATGTTGGCTGCATTATCACTTATAATGTAGTCTAATTTAAATCTTTAATGTTAAAATCATCACAAATGGCCTCAAATTGCTCACTGATTCTTTAACCGGTGTGTGGGCCTTTGAAATGGTTGCAGGCCAGTAAATTCGAATTAAGCTTCATCTTCTCATCAGCTGCCTCAATGAAGTGTACAGTTACTCCAAGAAACCCCCTTATTTTTCTATCGGACCAAATATCCACTGTGACAGACACATTTTGTGCGTTGCTTAACACAGTTTTTAGCTTCATGCATCGCTCCGCAGCAAGGTTTTCCACTTTTGAGGACAATGTTCTGCGGGGTGTACAAAGTACACTGGGGTGTACTTCTGGTCAATCACTGAGAGAAAGTGCCGAAAACTCTTGTTTTCCACAACAGACAGAAGTAGGTTGCAATCAATAACTAAGTCAGACAGTATTGAATTAGTTATAGCTTTCTGTTGAGGGTGACCAGCACTGTACTGCTCAACACGAGTTTTCATGAACTGTGAGACTGAAGGTTGCTGTGGATAATTTGATATGCTTTTGTTACTCTGATATTCTTCAAACCTGTGCATGGTAAAGAGAATACAAAGCAGAGATTCTATAAATTAAAATATTCAGAATAAATACAATTAAAATAAATCTGGACAAATTTTAACATGTAAAAAACACTTAACATGTAAAACTGACGCTTCATTTATCGGCACTAATAATAGCCTACTATAAAGAAGTCGAAGCTTTCTTGACATGATTATTGGGAATTTACAGTATATTTTCAAAATATTTATGGTACTTTAATGTTACTTTAATATTTATGGTACTTTAATGATAATGTTAATTGGGAAAATAGTTACATGAAATAATAAAAAAATAATACAGGCTACACAAAAAAATAAAATAAAAAAATAAAATAATACAGGCTATAATGTTAAATAAAAATAAGAAACCACAAGTGAATGGATTTAAAAGACTGTGGGATGGAATTAATAAAAGTTATTTCGTTGTAGGCTTAACGTAATATTATTTTATGTTCTTATTATTCTAAATTATTATTATATTGATAAATTATTCAAACTTCATTTAAATGCTTTCACGAGACGATGTGTCTCAATGCCGCACTGTCGTTCAAAATAAAATGTTAATAATTTAATAATACCAGGCCATTTCTGATCATCCAATGGTTCGAGTCATAAAATGCGAGCCGTGGCCGCAACAAAAAGTAAATCAAACATGTTTGGCACTGGTTCCACACTGGTCAATTTAGCTGGATTCATCAATGAGGCATGCACAGTTATTACCAAAGCTGTAGTTGATGTCCATTGTCTGCTGAGTCTGTGTAACTGTAGCTAACTAATGTTAGCTAACATGATAAGTTAAAGCTGCTGTAGGTAACTTTTGTAAAAAATTTTTTTTTACATATTTGTTAAACCTGACATTATGTCCTGACAGTAGAATATGAGACAGATAATCTGTGAAAAATCAAGCTCTTCTGGCTCCTCCCAGTGGTCCTATTGCCATTTGCAGAAATACACCGCTCCCGGTAAGAAACAACCAATCAGAGCCAGGAGGAGTGTCTTAGCAGTGTCAATCAATCAAGCTCGCGTGCGCGCTGATCTCACCCCTCCCATGCACAGCGCCAGCGCATACAGGCTTCAAGATTACCGGTGTGCCGCAGCTTTGCTTATGGCGGAAAAACAATCCAAACTGTCAATTCCTCGAGTGGCACCTGCTCATAAAATAAAGAAGGGTAAACGGAAAAAGACAGATGACGATGATAAAAATGCCAAAAAGAAAGAATTAGATAGAGCCCGAAATAAAACGAGGGTAAATATCGGAGCGGCTTTTCCGAGGTGGAGGGAGCTACGTGTCCTGAACGGATTAAAAACCGATGCAGAGTCAGCCACATTTCTGCTTGACAAGTAAGTATCCCTGCTTGATTTGTTTAATTTTTTAAGAACTACACAACTAAGATAATTTCAAAACAGGACTGACAAATTATGTATGGCATGGTTTCTTGTAGATTTCAGGGTGGTCCTTTGCATTAGGGCTGGACGATATGGCCAAAATTTATATCACGATATAATTCTTAATTTCGGTCGATACGATATAATTCCGATATCGATATGAACTATATAATAGCCTCAGAAAAACTGCCAAGAACGGCCACAACGGATGTCTGTACCTACAAACGTCTGAAAAATTAATTTGCCAAATCTATGAAATCTCTTCCTATAAAACTATATAATATTTTAGAAATAAAAACAGTACAAATAAATGTATGTTCAGATTTTATTTGTATTTAGCCTTCATACAAACATAAAAATAGACATAAGACTCACTCACTTTAATAATATTAATATCTTAAACATTAAACTTTAACGTAGGCTGATTTTATTATTCTTAAAGGGTCATGAAACCCCAAAACACTTTTTTTGAGCTGTAAACAGATATGTATAGGCTGCACATCATTGAAAACACTAAAGGTACTCAATGTTATTCATAAGTGAAAAATAGTGATTTTTGCATTTTTCAGAGCGATTTCTGTCTTCCTGTTTGAAAAGCTGATTCGGAGCAACATCACAAAATCTGATGTAATCGTGTACTTTCGGCCCAAGTATGGGCATGGTCGAACATGCTGACGTAGACCGTTTCGAGCGAATCTCGACATAGCCTATATATTCATGACATAAAGCTCATTTAATCAATCACTGCGCTGTAGTATTCATAAGATTATAATTGCGGTATTATGCATGAGGAAGTATCACTTCTCTCACCTCAGTCTATTGTCATTCAGAGACATATCGTTGGTGCTCGTTTCCTCAGTGCTACAACACAATGTGTTTTCCTGCAACGCAACTAGAGCAGAGGTTTGTGTGCATGTGGATTGTTTTGCAGTAATCTACCAGCACAAATGGAAAATATGTTCGCGTGAGATCGCATTACAGCGGAGAATTCAAATATCACAAAAGTTCTGTTCATTCACCTCTGCATGCTCTAGCTGCGTTCAAACATGTGAGCCGTAGGCGGTTTCCCTCAGCACAGCACGTGTGTTGTTTGTATTTTGCTCGCGATGCGGTCAGAACTGGAGTTTGAATACGAACACATGAAAAATACGATTGTTTTATGATATACACGCGGAGCGCATATGCTCGGTTTCAGCGCGGTGCTCCGCGATGAGTTTAATAACACTAGCCACGTGACACATAGCTCATACAGAATAAAGTATCCGTGTTAAAAGTTTTTATTTCACACATTCTCCTGCACCAAACGTTAACCAGCACGGTGTTTGCACACATATTTTCATCAAGTTGTGGAAGCTTGTTCCGTCGCATTTGCATCAGGTGTACTCATTTTGTAAAACTTGCCGCGTTCGCGTTTGATCTTAGCGTACAACTGTTGAGCACTGGCTGGTGGCTGCATGTCTCTGTGGCGTACGTCATCACGCAAATAGCCAATCGCGTTCTGCTCTTTCTAACGGCTGCGCCTGAGAAATGCTGTAATGTATATATCGAAATACCGGAAATGTGTTTAAAAATCATATCACCGTTATCGAAAAAAATTATATCGCGATATATATTGATATTGAATTATTGTCCAGCCCTACTTTGCATATAACATCGTTTTATTTCGCCATAAGCAAAGCTGCGCCACACCGGTAATCTTGAATTTGACGCCTGTACACTGTGCATGAGAGGAGTGTGATCAGCGCGCACGCGAGCTTGATTGATTGACACTGCTAAGACACTCCTCCTGGCTCTGATTGGTCGTTTCTTACCGGGAGCGGTGTATTTCTGCAAATGGCAATAGGACCACTGGGAGGAGCTAGAGGAGCTTGATTTTTTCACAGATTATCTGTCTCATATTCTACTGTCAGGACATAATGTCAGGTTTAACAAATGGGTCATTCTACAGAAACGTCCACTTTTCTGTCCCTAGACTTTACAGAAATATTACACTTGAAAAACACTTTAGGATTACAATTTTTTTATATTTTAATATGAAACAATATGTTATTTGAACAATTAAACCTTCTTGAGCCATCAATGTGCCAATATTTGTTTTTTAATTAATTCTAAAAATTCCAAGCACCACAGAAGTGCTTGTCCCCACAGTCATGTACAGAGGGAAAGTACTTTATTTTGAGCTCAGAAACAGGTTTTTCTACCATTTTAATTTCAATAATGTATGCATAACTATCAAATATATAATGTAAATAACATTAAAAAACCAAATGCCAAATAAATATTATAAAATATATAATGAATGTAGTTGTCCCCTGGTGTTGTGTCACTGGTGTTACCTTTAACAAAAATCTCTTTTTTTTTTTTTTTTTTTTTTTTATTTTTATTTATTTATTTTTTTAGTATAGTATTACAAACGTTTGAAGACGATGTTCAGTATTACATAATTCTTTTTTTTTTTTTTTTTTTTTTTTACAAAAATCTTTTATTTTGAAAGAAAAAGTCACACTGATGGCATCACTTGACTTCCTTCTTCCTGTTTCCTGAAGATCAACGAAGAAAGGCAAATGAAAAGTCCACTATCTCTTTTCAATTATCAGAAATTTTAATTAGAAAATCATAATTTCATACGAAGCTTTTAGTTGAAGTCACTGGTGTGACCTACTTTATTGCTAGGGAATTATAAAAAACTAGAATACAAATGGATTAAACTACTTGATTTAGTGAATATATCATGATTGACAACATGTGGGTTGACACCTTGCAGCAGCCATTTTGTAAAATGCATTTTTCATGAAAATTGTCACTGGTGTTACTGTCACTGGTGTTACCCATTTATAGATAAACTTTATTTAAAGCTATTCATTTAGTTCTTTTGCATAAAATAGCACTAAGATTACATGATTATAACTTTTCTTTCTCATTGTTAATCCTCCTTTGGGCAGATATGGCTAAATTAAGGGTATTTGGCTAAATTCAGTGCAGCGACTTTACAGACAGCGTATTTTACAGACAGTTTTAAAATGTTGTTTATGATCTTTTTCTGACTGTTTTCACTAAGTGTCAAAGTTAAGTCTTTTATTGTACACCAAATGTAAAAATTTAGTCCAATCTACTTAATTATAGTTGAAAAATTAAGGATCTTTGGTCCTATGTATACGTCACTGGAGATTCATTTTGTCACTGGTGTTACTGTTTTTTGTCTGTCACATTAAATAAAATGTGTCATATGTGACATGATAATAATTTTACATCCATTGAATTCTGCTACACTCAAGAATTAAGATTTAAAGGATTGCATCATTACTTTTCATAACTGTTTTTCCAAAATTTTCATCGTTATAGCAAATACATGGTTGCGAAATTGAATTATTATCATTCAATCACACTTTTAACTAATCTGATTAAAATAAAAAACACATTATCTCCTTATTTTTTGCATTATCATTATTATTCTGTAACTCTGACTGCATGTGCTGAAAAAAAAAGAGAAATAATATTTCATAAAATTGTTTAAAAATGCCAGAGAAGTAAGGTAACACCAGTGACAAAAAAGGGGACATGCAGTCTTTAAATAAATGTACAAAAAAATTAAAAAATCATTAAGCTGTCATTTATGTGTATTCATAAAGTCAAAGTGTAATATAATAATGTGGTCTAAGTTTAAATGTTAGAAAAAGAAATACATTTTAAGACATTTTGTCATACCAAAAGTGGACGTTTCTGTAGAATGACATTTTTTTACAAAAGTTACCTACGGCAGCTTTAAATACTAAACCATCTACGATGTGTAACAGGTATGTTAACAATGTCAACTTACCGCTGTCTGTGGATTTTCAGATGCCTCACAAAATTGGACGTTGTTAACACAGCATCTGTAATTTTTGAACCACAGGTTCTACATATTGCAGTCCTCCTGTTGCTTGTTGTTTTATATTTTTTATATCCAAATAAAATTACCCTGGGTATCATTTTGGCAGAATCATCCATGAATGCGCGATTTTCAAACTTAGTGGACGTTGATTAGTTGGTTGTCTGATTGGTTGAATGTGAAGAGTGGCAATGCAGATTTAAAAATAAAAGTAACTGTTAATTGGGAAAATTAATCGTGATTTGCTACACATTAAGTTTAAAATATTGAGTCCCTGGTTTAACAAAATAATTTATGCGACAGTAATTGTTTACTTTTACTGTCTATGAGTAATTGTAGAACATTTCTATTTCCATGGCGACGTATCAAGCGTCACGTGACACTTTTTGGGGCTACGTGCCTGTCATTTACAAAACGTAAATCCATCCATTTCTCCCGAAAGACATGAAAGTGAGTGGCTGGTGAACAGGGAGAAGACTTTATAGTTACCTATAGGCTAAAATGTGCGTTTGTTGTGGGGAAAAAAAACATGTCTCAAAATTATATATGAAAGGTTTATTATTTACTTAGACATCTTACTTAGTTACTTAGTTACTTACTTAGACATCAGTGTTTTTTTTTTTCTCAAATTATAAATGGTTCGCTAGTACTTGTGCATAGCCTGGATGCCAGCCGAACTTAGCCCCGCCCACAACATTTTGAGGTCGGGGAGTTCGGTCTGGACTCGATCCATAGAGGAGTAATTATGCCCGAACAGAAACTGTTCGGACCAATCACACTGTCAGGGCGATGATTGACAGATTATCACCAGAAACGTAATCAGCCACGTCATCAAAGAGCGCTTGGGGAGTTTGATTGACAAGCGATCTAACCAATCAGAACGCCGCATCTGCCATTTTGTCCGACAAAGCAGTCAGGAGTTAGAAGATTAACCTCGGTGGAGTTAAACTTGAAAAATTGTGCATATTGACGTCTTTCCGCGTTTGAAACAACATTCATTCTCATGTTCATTCATGTTTATTTGATGCTATAAATGGACTAGTAGGAAGAGATGATCGGTTCACGAGCCTCTTGAGCTGAGGTGCTACAGCAATCTGTCACGATCATGGTCACAACCTATTAAAGAGCCACAAAACGGTTTTTATTGTTTGAATTTTTTTAATAACTACACAGTTTGAAAGCTGGGACTTTGTTTAATATCATAAGTAACCTGCTCTGTCTCGTCTGTCGATGTGTTGTCAGTTTCCTCTTTGCTCCGCGATGTATTTTCCACTCTGTGTGGCGTGACAGCGCCACGGCTTGTCGGACAAAGCAACAGTAACTAAGGGGGGCGGGTCTTTGCGAAAGGTCAATTAGTTTACAACAATGATGGCTGTTGAAGAACTGAGATGTGTAGATTCCGCCATCGCGTCCGTTATAGAAGATATCGACAGCGCATTAATTTTAAAAACGGAACAGAGGACCGCGATCAAGGCATTTGTCGATGGGAAAGATGTCTTTGCCGTCCTTCCTACGGGATTCGGCAAAAGTTTGATTTATCAGCTGGCCCCGATGGTCGCTAAGAAGAGTTCTGTTGACAACTATGCGTCGCTCAACATACGTCACTTACTCTGTAGCTCTGATTGGTTGTAGGTCTATCCAATTGAGGTCTTTCCTGGATCGGTTGAAATACGCCCCCATAATCAAAGCCCAATGGAGCAGTTTGTTGATTATGTCAAGTCAAGTCGCAAGTTATCAAATTTGAGACTCGAGTCCAAGTCAAGTCCAAGTCATGCGACTCGAGTCCACAACCCTGGTCATAAGTCACCCTCTCCTTGTAGTACCTAGCCCCGTTTCCACCGCAGGAACTTTACCCAGGAACTAGGGACTTTGGGCTGGTACTCGGTGGCTGCGTCCGAAAACTGGAAAATGCTGCCTTCTGAGGACACATTTCAAGGAAGTAAGGCATCAAGGCACGTCCGAATCCAATGTTAGCTTCACTTCCTGTCTCATGAGATACCTTCCTCAGATCGATTTTTGAAGGAAGCATGGATGTATCCTTAGCTGCCTTTGATATCCCGCAATCCTGTGCTTTCCATTCTGTGACAGTTGAGCTAGAAAAATAAAGATGGCGTCCGAAAGTTGCGTTTGCTGCTCAGTTTGTGTATAAATGTACAATTTTGACCAACATATTTCAATTTTGATATAATTTCTATCGAGAAATTACTACTGTAATAATTAAATATTTGTTTAGTTCTCACCAAAGCTCGCGCTATATTGCTGTAGATCATTAAACTGTTACGCTGCCTCAGAAGTCTGTCCGAAATCAGTTTCGTGAGGTACCTTCATGCACAAACGCTGCCGTACAAGTCATTCTCTTATAAGACAGCGAGGCAGCAAGACAGCTACCTAGGTTTTCGGACGCAGCCGGTGTGTTTCCACCGCAGGAACCAGGAACTAAATAAAGTTCCGGGTAAAATTTCCCCCTCAGAAAAGTCCCTGATGGCGAGGTGGTACTTTTTCAAAGTTCAGGAACTTTCGGGGGTGGGACTAGGCGCTGAACATGCTGATTGGTCGGATTCACGCCGCATTTGATTGGTCGACTTCACGCAGCAGTAAGTCGGTTATGCGAGCTTGGGATTGTGCACACTGGAAAACAATGCCGAGAGAAGTTGATCGAAAAAACTAAAGCAAGATTACAAGAAAATAAAGGATCACAACAATAGAAGTGGTTCCGATCGGCGTACTAACAAGTGGTTTGACCGCCTGGATGTGTTGCTAGGACACAGACCGTCCTTTTCTGGTTCAGTTTTCTGGTGACAAAAGACTCCGCTACTGCATTGTTGGAAGCCATGCCGGAATCCGATGAACAGTGGGTTGAAGGTAAATAAATATATGTATATATCACATCTAAATGATATCGTCTTAAAGTCGTTGTAGTAAAAAAAAAATCAATCTAACTTTTTTACACCATGTTTTTCCAGACGAAACGAGTGGTCCGTCACTGACAGGAAGAAACAGTCGCCAGCAGTACTACGTCACCGGACAAATTAGCCTAATCTTCAAGGTACTTTAGACCGCGTGGAAACGCAGAAGGCAACAGGTCTGGGGGGGACAAAAAGTTCCTGGGAGAAAAGTTCCTGGTACAATTGTTCCGGGTAATTTTGGTGGAAACGCGGCTTATGTCAGTGCCATACCCATGTCATTATACAAATCTGTGTCCTGATATGTCACACACACACACACACACACACATCTCTAAATTAATGGCATCAAACTACACACACTGTTGCATAATGGAAAAATTAAGCACCTGCTATAAATATTAGCATTAAGAGAAATTAATTAAAAATTATGCAATTGCACTGTAAAACAATGAATATTATTATTCAATGACAAAACCGATCCATAAACTGATCATTGTGTTGTTTTCCCACTTCAATATGATCAAAAAAGATGAAAAAAAGATGAAATCTCTGCACTCTAAGGGTGTGTATGTGAAAATTGGATATAATTATAAATACAAAGGGGACAAAAGCGTTCATGTTGTTTACATTATATGCACTTGCGCGCTGATTGTCAACAAAACACAGACATCTGATGCAGCTTTACTCACCACCCGCAATCTGCAAATCCAGCGCCAAACTGGGAAACTTCTAAATTGATTATCAATTCAAACAATTTCAATTCAATACAATATTGGATGGTTGTGGTTTACTATTGATACATTTTATATGTGTGACAGGTTTCCCACCCTCACGCCAGTAAACGTCATCAGAGAAGAGAAGAGATGTGGCTGCAAGAAGGAGGGAAAGTTATTTTGGTTACAGATTACGGGCAGACATGAATTTAAAAAAAAAAAAAAGTTTTTTGTTAAGATTTGTATAACAGGAGGACAGGAATGACTCTTACACTAGTGAACATTTACAGCAGAACTTTGACTGCAATTATTTGTGTTTCATTTGAATCAATTGTCTTCTTCACTGGTAAATCAGTTGACTAAATCATCCTAATGTCCAAAAAAGTATATTTACTGTACGTTTAAATTAGAGAGAGGAATCATAAGTTGTTTCTGAAGAGTAAACATGATTGTAGGTGTATTGTATGGAAAGCAGTGTGTGCTGACAGTGTCCGCTCAGATAGTGTCGTCTCAGCGCTCGTGTTGTCAAAGAGCTCCAATTATGAAGCACTTTGGGCTACACAAGGACACGGTGTAAACGCAGCCATTACTACAGCCAATAAACAACAGCAATTACCCATAATTTCCTGTCATGTTGCAGTGGTTGAATCTAAAAGCATATTTGCAAAGGACAAAAACAAGTGCAAAGCCCCCCACATCGTTCTCTGTTCCTCTCATGAACACACAGCTTTACATTAGCACACATAACCTTTAATTGACAAACTGAGCACATATTGTAAGTTGTTTTTCTTTTGTACTCAGATTTGATGCGTATTAAGTTGCATTTTCAGCCTTTTGTGTTCTCTAATGGTCTTACATCAGTAAAGACCAAGTCAAATGAAACACAAGCATGTGAATTAAATTGGTTGTATCATAATTGAATCCCAGTGTTAGAAAATGGCTCAAGTTTATTTTCAACAAGATTTCAGAGAGGATTTCCTCTCTGACATTGTTAGAACATATCATAAATAATTACAAAAAATCAGTAAGTGAAACATGGAAGTTTGAATTTTATTTCAACTTTATTTTTATTATTATTATTATTATTATTATTATCCCTCAAAATATTGTCATTATGTTCAAAGAAAAAAGTCACTTGTACATTTTTGGAAAAACATAATGGCGAGTAAATGATGACAGAACGATCATTTCTGTGTGATTAATAGGCCTAATGCAGGTATCAGGGCTTTAATAATGTCAGGGCTTTAGCCTACATTAAACCAGCTAAATCCTTGTCAAAGGCTTTAAGTCATCTGATGTTGAGCTGATGGACAGCTCATCACCAAATATCATGATTGACTATTAATCAAAATAACATGCAGCCTATTCTAAATTGCTAAACTTGACCAAATCGACCGGCCTTATCATTAGACTGAGCTACTCCATTCCATCTCTGTAGTTTGATATAGTGCGCCATCTTGTGGTCAATGATAATAATGCAGTGCTTACTAAGTTTTAAATTACAAGATGATCTAAAATCGACATCAAGACATTATATAGAGGATATTATTAATATCCTAAACATATCATTAAATATGTATTGCAGAAAATAAAACAATATGTGAAGACGTGAATATGAAACATTAATGAATGTACAGCAAATATAGTCGCAGCCTCAACAGAAGACAGTAGAGCATAGTGAGCACTAGAGATTTTACAGGGGAACAGTCTGATGTTCCTCCACAAACCTGTTAGCAAGAACACTCTGTATTTATCTGTATATATTAGCTGTACTGATCATTAGGTCAATGGGTCACGTTTATCTTTATGCTAATGGTAAATTATTTAACCCTCTACCGCATAGTGTTGCCATATGGCAACATACACTTTGTGTTCATTTCCTTGCCACTGTCTTTTGAAGAGAACATTCTCGTTTTTTTTTTTTTTTTTTTTTTTTTGGTAAGACAAGACCTTAGTTTAGCCAATGATGTGCTTTAGTTAAGTCACATGACATGCATTTTATTTTCTGTGGCGCGATTTCTGACAGACTGCCGTCTCGGTAGTTGCTGAAAGCAAACTAAAACGTCAGTAACAAACCCGCCCATGTCACATTTACAAAAAAAAAAAAAAAATAATAATAAAAAATAAAATGTTAACATCATCTCAGGTAAGTTATGATGACATATTCACCACTCAAAAAGTTTTTATGAAATTAGTTTTTGGTAAATCGATAAAATGTCTGTGTTGCCAACACGATCACATGAGAATGCGTATCAATACGAGTTTGTAATCTCGTAGAATATATACTCCAAAATTAGTTTTGGCGTGCTTATGGTTCGCGTTTTTTTCGCGTGCATATGATATTTATGGCGTGTATATAATATGCTTTTACCCCACACATGGGGTAAAAGGCGCACAGTATTGATACAAATACTTTAGCTCATGGGCGAGGCTAGCGCCTTTTTAGGGGTGCTTCAGCATGCCGCTCCATTTGAAAGCAGGTTATGGCGATTTAGCGGTAATCAGGCAACCGGCTTTACTGACGAAATGCGTGTGACAATTGCATGCAATATATCGCCCAGCCCTATCAGCACCCCTAAAACTTGGAGTAAGAAATTTTATTATTCTAAATTTTTTGTTTGTCTTTTACCATGTTAAATAATGTCCAAAACATACTCCGTAGTTTGTGGTTTAAAATGTATGTATTAAGGATGAAAATGAAAACATCCCCCTTAGCAAATGGTGGCATCCTCTTCTCTTCTTCTACTTCTCCTCTGTACCTGCACCGCTCAGCACGACCGTCATCCATCGTGAAACACACGCAGAGTGAGAACCCGTTATGTAGTGTTGTGAATCAACTAATGCCGAGTTCAGACTGCACGATTTTCAAAGTAGTCAGGTCACTGTTCTTTTCACATTGCATGACTATCTTGGCCAGCATTCAGACGCTGCTGTGTTCAAACTGCACGATGGATCGGCGACAGAAGGTTTCACACTGCATGACTTTACAATAGGAAGAATCGCAGACAACACTGTCTGGCACGCAAACTACGTTTCACAACCAAACACACGCGAGACATGACAAGGAAACAACGCGATATCACGCGTTGAACACAGCAGCGACTGAATCCTGGCCAAGATAGTCAGTGTGAAAAGAACAGTGACCCGACTACTTTGAAAATCGTGCAGTCTGAACTCGGCATAAGTTGCTCCAAAGCTGTGTCTCACACTTCTTTCCTTTTACCTAGAGTTGTTCCGATTCCGAAACCATATCGGTACTGGAGTCAGTATCCTGAATCACCATGGTACACCAGAAGAAAGTGCATGGCACATGGGTGATTCTCATGAAAACTTGGTTTTAAAAAGTTCAAACATGAAAATTAAAAATTGCTTTAACAATATTTTTTTTCAGACATTAGAAACAAAGTCTGGAGTATTTGTGTACATAAATTTAAAAACATTTACTTACAATTTAAGACCTTTTTGAACACAATTTCCAAAACAAGTCCTAAAAAATCTCATTAACACAACAGTCTGAAAACATCAACACTGTTAGAAAAGCAAATACATTTTCACATTTTTAAACATGGATAATTAACAGTCATGGAGAGTTACTTGAAATTCTGAAATAATATTTATTTTTAAATGAACAGGGTTTTTTTTATTATTATTTTGATTGATTTCACATTACCGCAACACCTTCCACAATTTACAACCTTTTTTTTTTTTTAATATTTCAATGAAACCTGATGTATTTTCAAAATGATGTGGCAAACCTGAAAGAACATATTGTATATATTCTGCACATGCATTTAAAAGCAAACTACTATTTTTCCATGTATTAAATAAATATTAAAGAAACACTTGTTGCGGTGCAAAACATTGATAACCAATCAGATTTGACCAAATTTAAAGCGCTCAAACATTCTGTATTAATATGGGGAATTTTCTGGAATATTTTCTGATTTGAAACGTTTGGTATTGTAACAAGCGCTAAACAAATAAATGTGAATTAAGTTGAAATTCACATCAACTCAACTCTGAACAAAAACATTTTTTGTATTACAAGTTTTCTAAAATGTTATGTTTAAATATGCAAATGAGGCGTTATCTAATTAAATATGCGCTAATTTGCATACATTTCTAGAACAAAAATCTGAATAGCCTATTGGATGAAGTCAGGTTCAAAATTCTTGTTTAATTTTTCGGACATATTAAATTAAAAGGTTTTTAGAGAGGACATTTTGGATATCTCCTTTTATCACTCCATAAATCAGAAAATACTATCAGCAGCCAGAAAAAAAAGAAAAAAAAAAAATCACCATTTTTTTAGGAATAAAATGTTATATATTAATTATATATCAACAAATCCCTCTGCAAAAACCTTAAGAATATAGATAGGAATAAAACTGTAAAGTTTGGTGTATGTAAGTTCTGCTGAAGTGGAGATTTCAGACTCAGAGCAGGAGAAAAAAACTCATTTTGAGAAAACGGCTTTTAAAGATATTTACTGTAATTGAAATCTGTAGACGCAAATAGATAAAGTGGTATAAAACATACACTTAAAAGTGTATTTTGGATGTTTTCTTTCCACCAGTCTGAAAAAACACTTTATGAAAAGCCAAAAAGTGCAAAATCTCAAAATTGACAGGTGCCTGAAAAAACAGTTTTTTTTGCCTGTAGTGTCTCCCCTTAAGCGCTTGTGCTCCTGTGGCATCTGTCGTTGCTATGCAAACCATGAACTGCGCTCTCCATGATGATGAAGTATCAGCAAAGGATAAATTGATTTCTAGCCCTTGCAGTTATGGAGATGAGAAATAAAAACCTGCCCTGTACAGCTATGATCAGCTGTTCGGCTGAGCTTTTGATGTTGTTGTGGAAAGGGCGAAGCTGATTAGTTGGTTCTTGTCACATGACCTGTGGTGCGCTTGTGGCATTCTGAAAAGTTGAGATGTTTTCATCTCGCCACAGCATATGAGCGAGTGGAAAAAATGTCTGCCCATAATAGAAGCGACGCCGCGCGCCTACATTTGTAATAACGAATTTGCGCACACAAAAGATATGATATGTGAAAGGCCCTTTCACACAGGACGCGGAATGCGGGGCGCCCACCGCTGAGTTCAGCACAACCCTTTAGATGCAAAACGATTTTGCTGGCCAGGGCAAAGTAGGTGGAGTTTTCAAAACTGTTAGCGGGAGTTCTATAGACCACTTTGGAGCAGACGTCACAATTACGTCACTTGCAGCTGCGCGCGCATACTGGTTGCAGAAAAATAGCGGTAGCAATTGAAGGAAAATGTGCAAAATCCACAGAATAAGAGAAAAATGTTTTGTTGTGCCTCTGGTTGTTGGAATTGGAATGCAAAAAATATAGTCTTCATTTTTAAAGAAAACCATCGTTGAAAACGTCCTTTGAAGATAAACGGAGACGTTTCACAGACTGGACTGATGACACCTGCAAGGATTAGTCTACTATTAAAGCAGGAATTTGATGTAAACAGTAAGTCTACATAATATTCACATATGCAGTTCAGAGGACATACATACATAGCAGTTACAGCATGAAATAATTATAATTAAAATAATTTAAACCTATAATATTTTACATAGATAACTTTTAAACATAATTTTTATTTCACAATTCTGACTTTTTTTTCTTGCATTTGCGTGTTTATTACTCCCAGTTCGGACTTTATAACTCGCAATTGTGAGTTTATTTCACAATTCTGAGGGGGAAAAAGTCAGAATTGCGGGATAAATTGCAATTCAGAAAAGACAGAATAACGAGTATATCTCACAATTCTGTTTTTCTTTGTAAGAAATGTGAGATGTAAACTCAGATTTGCGAGAAATAAAATTCAGAATTGTGAGATATAAACTCGAAATTAACTTTTTTTATTCTTTTATTTCGTGGCTTCCATAGACTTCTACTGCTCAACTGTCATTTTCTGCAACCAGCTAGGCTCCGCCCACAAAAAACGTCATCGCTGTTTGCAAACACCAAATTGGTCTAGATGTCTAGTTATTTTATTCTATTGGCCGCGCGGGTAATCGTCACATAGCGCAGCGGAAAGTTTGACCGCAGCGCAAGCCAATGAAATAAATAGGTTTCATAGCGCAGTGGTGCCGTTGTCACGTCCTGTGTAAAAAAGGCCTTAAAAGGGCCATACTCTCCAAAGCTCAAACACAAACACCCACTGGAGCATTTGCTGAAAATGTTTTGCCATCATAAGGCCCCCCTGATTCCCCGGGGCTCTAAGCAGCCGCTTACGTCACTTACTGGTTAAAGTCCACACCTGCTTGCTACTTTAAAATGCTCATAAATTGGCCAAATCATGTTTATATTTAAATCTAATGATTTGGACAGCTTTCTGTGAAGGTTAGGTGTCAGCTTAGGACATAATATCACTAACCTGATATAAAAATACTGGAAGTCTGTAAGATGTGTTTTGACTTGCTGAAGATTTTTTTTTTTGTAAACCTTTTCTCTGAAATTTCTCACCCTAGCCTTTGCGAAAGTTTTCCAACAGTTAGTAAATATTATTTAACTTACAGTTTTTTTGGATTGCTTCAGCACGATTTTCAAAACAGGGCCCGTGTTTTCAAAACACTACACACAATTAGCACAACCACACACCCAATTAGCAAAACACTACAGATCCTTAGCATAATTAAACACTCTTGTAAAAACTATACACATCGGTTTAAAAACCACACTTTGTTACCATATGAAACACACACGTTTCACATTACTATACTCTGTTTGCACGAGTTACACTCTGCTGTGATAAACCTAAAACACTTTTAGCACTTCTACTTCCCTATGATTAGAGTAGGCTACCATCAACAAAGTACAAATATAATGTAAATTCTCCAAACACTACAAGACCAATGTTGCAGACTGAAGAAACTCATTTATTTGTCAACACGCCCAAAATATTGACATGGAGATTCATAATACTGTACCAAAATGTCACTTTATGTATTGTACTGTAAAAACAAAACAAAACACAAAAAAACTAGACATTGTCTGTTCGCCTAGCTGGATCTGGCCAGAGAATTTCATCAACATCGCAGGCAATGTTGTCATTAGCAAGACACCTTGGAAAGAAACGTCTTGAATGACGAATCCATCCTTGCATTGCTGTTACCTCCATCTGGTCACAGGCCTCCTCCATGGCTTGGATGAGGGGTACCTCAGCCTGGAGACGGAGATCATATACCTTCCACCGCCATGCCGAGAAAACTCTTCTATAGGGTTGAGGAATGGAGAGTATGGTGGAAGATATAGGACGGTGAAATGTGGATGTTGCTGAAACCAGTTCTGAACCAGAGCAGAGCGGTGGAAAGACACATTGTCCCAGACAACAATGTATTGCATATGATCGATTTGATTTGCTGCTATTATGTTGTGCAATTGGTCCAAGAATGTAAGTATGAGTGCTGTGTTGTAAGGGCCCATATGGGCATGACGGTGGAGGACCCCATTCTGTGTAATGGCTGCACAGAGTGTTATATTACCCCCACGTTGCCCTGGGACATTGACTATTGCCCTGTGGCCAATGATGTTTCTTCCCCTCCTTCGTGTTCTCGTCAGGTTGAACCCAGCCTCATCTACGTAAATGAACTCATGCTGGAACTCCTCTCCATCCATTCGTAAAACTCTCTGAAGAAAATTGTGTAGTTCAGTGTAGATCTAGTATACATATTACAGTACAGTAAAAGATTAAGAGACAGTATGCAAGATCACACTGCTAAAGTGAATACATACCTCTGCATAATCATGCCGCAGTCGTTTCACCCTTTCGGAATTGCACTCGAAAGGCACTCGATAAATTTGCTTCATTTGAATATGTTGTTTTTTTTAGGATGCGTGCCAGTGTTGATGTTGAGACCTGATGGATATCGTTGAAAGTGGCGTGGTTATTGACAGTGTTAGCTTGGAGCTGATTGAGTGTTATAGCATTGTTGGCCAAAACCATGTTTACTATCTCCCTCTCTTGCTGTTCTGTGAACATAGGAGGCCTTCCCCCTTGTCGTTCCCGACCCTCAATCCTATGTATAAAAAAACCCAGTATACAATAGTACAGTAATTTCACAGGAAAAGGTAACAGAAGTGCTGATAGTGCATACAATACAGTACTGTGAGCAGTTACTGAAACCGTGCAGATGTTTTTGATATGATGATATTTTTACAATACCTATTTTCCAGTCGAAATGTTCTTATCACACTTGCCACTGTGTATCGGCTTAGATTTGGCTGTACAGTCCAGCCTCCCTCAGCGTCAGGCCGTGGTTGATAACGTGGTCAACCAGTGTTGCGCAGATCTCATTTGTCAGATTCGGTCCTCTTTGAGCACCTTCTTGTCTTCCTCTTCCTCTTCCTCTTCCTCTTCCTCTACCTCTACCTCCAGCATGGCCTCCTTCTCTTCCTCTTCCTCTGTTGATTCCTCTTCCTCCCCTTCCTCCTTGTCCTCCTCCTCGTTGTCCTCGTTCTCCTCCTTGTCTTACTCTTTCTCTGACTCTTTCCATTGTGCTTAAGGCCGATAAACTTACCTGCTGCTTTTTATAGTGCTTATACACCTGATTGGTGTGTCTACAATTAAGCAAACAAGTGTTTGCACACCTGATGACTGTGTTGAACCAATTGGTTGGACGGTGCGGTAATTTGACAGTCAGTGCTTTGGTATTGCAAGGAAGTGACTTCATGATAGATTTTTGTGTGTAGTGTATGTTAAGTGTGTTTAGTGTTTTGCAAATCACTGTGTGTAGAGTTTTGCAACAAGTGTGAGGTTGACAATGTGCTTATAGTTGTGCAAATATGGGCTGATGTTTTGCTTCTTGAATGTAAGGTTTTGCTAATAGTGTACTACTTTTAATTTTAGTGTGTAAGCAATCGTAAAAAACTGTAATACCTCATAATATATATTTAAAAATAGCCTGTATGATCAAATTATCATTACCAAAACAGAAGTTCTCTCCTGCAGCTGGCCTTAGATTGTTGCGGTAAGTGAGAATGGTGTTGCGGAGGATGAGGTAGCATATTTAGCATATTTTATTAAATTCAGAGAAGCCATGATGATTTTAGACAATTTTTATTTAATGTACATAATTAGACATTACAGTTTTTTTTTCAATTGCCAACAAGCGTTTAGCAATACTTAAAGTACTTTTTCTAAACTCTTAACACAGCAACACACAAACATCACACAATTAGCCAAATAGTTAATTTTCTGCCCAAAACCATATTTTGTTATATAAACACAAACTCCACATTTCAAAACGCTAAAAACCTTTTTCAACACAAACTAACTCTATCAAAACACAACAAACTTGATTCAAAATCGAGTCGTTCTGTCAAAACATAGCACTAGTTTTCTATTCAACATGAACATATAGTCAATCAAATGACTGTCAAAATACTAGTTGATGGCATTATGAAAACTGCATTACTTGTCGTGTTTCGGTTCTAACTGGAGAAAATATGAAATCCATTGTTTTTATAATTCAGTTTCCTTTTACTACAGTAATAGTATAATGCATGTAAGCCATTCTCCATTTTTGGTTGAGTGTTAAATGTGTGCATTCTTGGCAACAGAAGTGAGTCATTATTTTATAGAACGTGCAGCTGAAAAAAAATAAGAAGAAAGTAACAGAATTGCTCAGGGCAGCTACTGGTCAGATGAGTCCCCTCTGCAGAACTTCACTTGGCCCCTTGGTTGAAATCTCTTTCTGGGGTTGGGTGTGTGGTGTTGATGTTGCCCTCATAGAGGTTGGGATGGTGTCCCCTTGGTAGTTAGTGCCCTACGCAGACCACATATTCTGCATATATGGAACAGTGGTAGTGGAATAATTGTAGTATAAAGCTTTACATGAAGCTTTTACTGAAATGAAAACATGAAATTGCTGCCATTGATCAACAACAAATCCAACATACATGGCCTTTGGTTACTGTTGAAGCTCTTTTCCACCACAGAATAAAAAAAGTATAAAAGGTAATTGTGACTTTTTATCTCACAATTCTATTTTTTTTATTTTTATTTTTATTTTTTGCAATTGTGAATATACATCTCACAGTTCTGACTTTTTCCCCTCAGAATTGTGATATATAAACTATAGGAATTGAGTTTAAAAAGTCAGAATTGTGAGATAAAAAGACATAATTAACTTTTTTATTTTCATGGCAGAAATAAGCTTTCATAGGTTCCACGTGTAAGTGAAAAAAACAGAGATGCACAGTCCAGCATTATTCCTCCTCTCCCATACCTTTTCTTCTCTCTTGTCCTGATCCAACTTCTCCTCTCCTCCTTCATCTATTCCTCTCCCTCACCCAGATATTATTTTCTCTCTGCTCCTCTGTGTTGTTCTTCATCCACACTGAACAAATCCGATTCAGAGAGTCCTATTTTACTGTGTATGTCCATGTAATGGAAAGAAGTTCAACCCCTGACTATGCTTCCAGACTGGAATCCGCTATTTCTCAATATTTCAGTGATCTGCTAATTAAAAATGCTTATCAGTTGTTTCAGTATTTGTTTTCTATATTTTTTTCAATACTTTTGAGCTGCTGTTGTTGCAGAATTAGAGGTTTTATCCTATATTTAAAGATTGGAACATTAGGTCTTCATTTCTGACTTGCTGTGTTTAAGCATTTGCAAATAAGATGAGAAAGATCCATGATTTTGGTATGAGGTAAGCTTATATGAAAAGAAAAGTTAAGCATTTAAGAAATGTGTTAATTGATTGCATTTTGTGTGAAAACGACATGAATTGTGTTAATGGTATGGCCACAACAGACGGATGTTCTGCTAAATGTGTTTAGAGTTTTGAAAATGTGACTAAAGAATGGACAAATGTATTTTAGCAATTGAAAAAAACTGTAATAAAGTAAATTTTTCACAGAAAATTACTAATTTAAAGTTTTTCCAAATGAGGAAAATTTCCTGTTACGGTAATGATAATCAAAATGTTGTGTACATGGTCTGATAAGAGACTTTTTAACTTCTAACTTGATAAATATAAAGAGATGTGCCTACTTGGTAGCCATCTTTGAGGTTCTAGCACATGTGTTGCTTAATTCAGAATCAAGATTTTTTAAAACTTTTGTGTGTAAAGAATCCTTAAAAAATGTTGCGGAGAATGAGAAAATCAGTCATGGACACTTCATTTTTCCACTATTATTTCATTATTATTGTATATTATACATTCATATTTTTTCTGTCATTTGAAAACATCTATTAGAACATTCGTATATAATTTATTTTAGAAAATTTTCATGTTTTCCTGTTTAAATTAGAACAAAACATACATTCAGACATACCTGGACGCATTGCGGTAATGAGAATTTCAGCTGAAACTATAGTAAAATACAAAAAAAAAAAAATCCTTTATATGTTGAAATTACTCTTTGTTCAGTGTAGAGAACAATATTGTCTTTATTATGATGTTTTTATATATTACTAAAATGCATGTCATGCATTTCGAACTTCGTTATACCCCTAAACGAAGAACGAAAAAGAACTTTGTTTGAAGTATACCGGGGCCTTAATGAACCGTTTTTCAGCACAATTTGAGGAAAGCCTCAAATGCTTGAGAAAGCCTCGGTTTCTCATCACTACTTGTAAAGGAACTGTCCATGGAAGGAATATGATGAACACAGGATACGATAGCAATAGCGTTTACTGGTGATAATCATATAGAAGGCTTACATCCAACAACATAACTGGTTACACCAACAATGACTAACAAAGGACTGAACAGAATCGGGAGTATAATTACACAAAGTGATTGAGGGAACTAAACAGGTACAGGTACCTGAGACCTTCTCACATTCACCCATTTTTCTTCAGAACACAAATTAATATATTTTTGATAAAATCCGATGGCTCAGTGAGGCCTCCATTGCCAGCAAGATAATTAACACTTTCAGATGCCCAGAAAGGTACTAAAGACATATTTAAAACAGTTCATGTCATTCCAGTGGTTCAACCTTAATGTTATGAAGTGACGAGGATACTTTTTGTATGCCAAAAAAACAAAATAACTATTTTATTCAACAATATCTAGTGATGGGCGATTTTAAAACACTGCTTCATGAAGCTTCGAAGCTTTATGAATCTTTTGTTTTGGATCAGTGGTTTGGAGCATGTATCAAACTGCCAAAGTCACATGATTTCAGTAAACGAGACTTTGTTACTTCATAAGTGTTTCAAAATTTCAATGGTTTACCACTGGGGGGGCGTGACTTTGGCATTTTGATACATGCTCCGAACCACTGATTCGAAACAAAAGTAGTTTCGTAAAGCTTTGAAGCTTCATGAAGCAGTGTTTTGAAATCAGCAATCACTAGATACTGTTGAATAAATTAGTTTTTTTTTTTTTTTTTTTTTTTTTTTTTTTTTTTTTGGTGCACAAAAAGTATTCTTGTTGCTTCATAACATAAAGGTTGAACCACTGTAGTTACATGAACTGTTTTATAAATCTCTTTAGTAGCTTTCTGGATATCTGAAAGTGTTAATTATCTTGCTGGCAATGGAGGCCTCACTGAGCCATTGGATTTTATCAAAAATATCTTAATTTGTGTTCCGAAGATGAACGAAGGTCTTACCCGTTTGGAACGACATGAGGGTGACTAATTAATGACAGAATTTTCATATTTGAGTGAACTAACCCTTTAAAAGTTTCCACATAGCTGTAACACACAGAAGAGGACAGACAAGGTAAGTAGCTTGTAACAGGTTTTATTTGTAGAGGTTCGAGCAGAGCGGTGATATAACACAGGTTGGTGGCTGGTGAACAGTCAGACGGATGGTCAGGGCAGACGACGGAGAACAGATGCCAGCAGACCAACAACGGATGACAGAAGACGGATCATGATATAAAGGAAAGCGCTCAGGTGAGTATACAGGTTAGGGGTCTGACGTGCTTGTCATAGATGAGACCAGACAGTGAAGTGAAGGGGCAGACAGTCGATATAGGGTGTGTTGATGAGGGTGTGCAGGTGCAGGTGCAGGTGCATGCTACTCCACAAACCACCAACAGAGCATTTGGTATAAAATACCAAAAATAAAAATCATGCTTAGCTTCGTATATTAAGTTTAACAGCTGTATAACTGAACTTCGCACATATTTTTGATGCTTAAACTGTGTTCTAAATTATGAATTGGTAAAACGTCTTTGCAAAATGGTCTGAATCCACTCGCATTCGTTTGGACTGCTCTCTCATTGAATCACCTGAAGCGATTTCTCAGTAACAGAGTATCGAGAGAACAAGGTGCGCTGTTTTTCAGCCGTTTTCCTCTGTGAACATGCGATTAATATGGCTAACAAATTCGTTGCCTTTTGGAGTTTTCAGATTTAAAAACATTTAAAACGTCTAGAGATAGAGCTACATTCGTCCTGCAGTAACATTCAGTGATGGTTCGAAAGGTGCGTAAAAGGCTTTATATGCTTATTTAACTTTATAGTGTTAAAAAAAACCCTTTGTGCATACAGTCAGACGAAATCCTGCAGGCCCGAGCCTTCTCCGTACATGCAATAAATGCACATCCTTGAATGAGCACGGATTTCCAGCATATTTATTTGAACATATTAGGTAATATCTATGGTTTGACCCATTCCAGAGGGGGCCAAATCAGAATTTATAATGGAATGAATAGCATTTTCAGAACTTGACATGCGATGCCACACTGACTGACATATGCACATGAATCACCGTCACACGCACACGCTCAGAACAATATAGTTTTAGCTATGTTTTATAGTATTAAAATATTTTGAAGGACAAAAACGTGAACTTTATTGACTTTACAGCTGTCACTTTACTTTGGCGTGAGGCCTCATGCACTCGCACACTTGGCACAGCCCTTGCGACGGTTCTGTCGGACACAGTAATTAATATGATTAGTCTTTTGCTTGACTACATTATCAAACAGCTAATAATGTGTTGCTAATGTTACACAAACCAGAGTCAGACAGCTGCCTTCTGACAATCATATCCTTACAAACGCTTTGAACATCAGTGGAGAAATATAGTTTATCATAACATCATAATAAACATCATAGACTCGCTATATTGCTAAACCTACACAATTTTTCATATCAACAGAAAATATACCGGGATAACCTGCTTCTCTCGAGACTCTCCTGCTTCAGAGCACTCATGGTTAATGATATGCTAAATCCCACTGGCACATTGTCTTGATTGGTTACAAGGTAGTCTGTGACGTCACAAACACCAGCGATTTCAAACCGCGGGTTTGAGACTGTCTTTTTTTTCCCCCTGCAGTTTTAAACATAAAATACTCATCAGTGGTGTTGACTTATGAATTTGCACATGGTTTGTCTTAATGAATTTTAAAAACACCACACAGACATATAAACAACACTAAAAACCTGATTTTCACCACCTTTTCTTTAACAAAAAAAAAAAAAAAAAAAAAAAAAAAAAAAAATCTTTTTCAAAAAAAAAAAAAAAAAAAACCTTTTCAAACCCCCCCACAAATCGCAGCCTGGGTAGAACGATGGTGTTGTTGACTCCGTGAAAATAGCATAACCAAACTCAGTGTATTTAATAGTTGCCATATCAACACTATATAGAGAAAAAAATATGACAGAATTGAAAAATCTTTGTAAGATATCACCCCATATTTATTTAACCAGCAAAAGTAAATTTCCTACTGAAGTTAATGTTTCATCATAGTTGTTTAGTGTTTATTTAAAATGAGACAAATTTGTTATTATTTTAATCCCCAATCTGTTGTTTAGCAGTTTAGATATTTCTTTAATACTTGGCTAACTAGGAGAAGACACTAGCCAGGTTTAAATCTCAGACACACAGGTGGGGAACGTAACTGCGTTACAATGTGGCCCACTATTAACTATGCTATTCTATGAGGTTATCAATGTAATTCACATTATTATTACTTTTATGATTTTCATGAGAAACAGGAAGAGAAAGACTGAGAGTCAATGTTCAGTGTTCAAAAATGATTATTTCAATGACTTTAAAGCATTAATTCTGGCTTGTCTATTTGTCATGTTCTGTGAGAGCTGTGCATGGAGGGAGGAGTGTGCTGCATTCAGCTCTGAGTTCAACTCAATGTCAAACTCAAACACAGATCAAACGAGACGTAAGCCTGACAGCAGCAGGAGCTAGTATAATTCTTTCCTCTTCCACTGGTGGTAGTGATCTGGGTTTTCTAATGCTAATTAGGAGCATTAGAAGGGCAGGTACTTCTTCCTGTGCTTCTTGCTGTCACAGTTTACTTTCATTACTTTGATTGGCCTAATTTGATACTGAAAAGTAAGACTGAATGCCCCTTGACTAACTGCTAGTGGGTCTTAACATAATGGCTATGTTTATGCAACTGGCCTGGTTTAAACCCAACACAAAGCCATTGCCATGAATCTTGGATGCAACCAACAGTTACATATTGATGCAGTGTTTTTGAGAATCGATACAATATTGCCAAACCTAATATCGCAATATTAAAGCGTATCTATATTTTCTTACACCCCCAGGCCAGTGCAATATAAAATAAAAAAAGAGTACCTCCTAAATTCTGTACAAAAGAAGACTTATAAATACTCTTGTTCTTTTTGCATCTATTCTTTTACTCCTGTGTTTTGCTGTCATTCATGGGTTACAGTCTCAGTTGGACACTACAGCAAGTGATAACTGATTAACTGATACAATTAAAATAACCAATACAATTAAAATACAACCAATAAACCATGAGTATAAATTATAATTGATTCAGTTGAATCAATAGATTGTAGATGAAAAATTATGAAATTCTGTCATCATTTACTCACCCTCATGGCATTCCAAACCTGTGGGACCTTTTTTTTTTTTCCTGCGGAACACCACAATTATTAGCTAAAATTATTCAAATATTTCTTGTAATTCACTCTGGATAAGAGCAACTGCTAAAAAGCTTAAATGCAATATGAATTTTAGCATGTGTATATAATGGATATCACTTGTTCTTCACAGAAAAATGCTGTTCCCAAACCTGTGTGGAGAGATGCACTAATTAACCAAATTTCCAAGGCTGCTTTCCCTTGGCACTAATCTTGCAAGTGGTCAAGGCATTTAACACACAGTTGTTATGCAACACACCAAACAAACATGTTTTTTGTTCCAAGATAAGAGCAACGGAGGGTTGTACTTGCACATTAATTCCTTGGTGTCCAATTAGGCTGAATTGAGATTCTGTTTTACTCTATTGAATGTGGTATACATCCACATCCAAAAGTGGTCATACATTAATATCTGGATGTAAAAGCTGTTTTAGCAGTAAAGGGTTAATAGTACATATTGTAATTTTAAATTTACTAAAATACACTCAGTATGGAAAGCCAATGGTAAGTATGCTAGAACTAACTGAGCTTGCACATACTATGGCCTAACTTTGAGCGTAACTATTCATTAGGTACTTGTATATATTCTGCTAAAAACAACATTTTTTTTTTGTTCTTTAGTATTTTTTTCAAATAATTTCATGATATATTAAAGTACTCATAGCAACAAATGAAAAGACATTAATTAAATACAAATTTTTAGGCACTAGCATGTATTTTGTATGTTACTAGTCACATTTTTTATCTAGTAAGATCTAGTTTATGTAGTATCTTAGTAAGATTTTTAATTGAATTGTAAAATGGTTATAAGAAATATTACAAAAATTTACAAATGTTTATTATTGGGATTAAGTGTTTCATTCATGGGCACTATATCTAATAAATCTAAAAAGTACTATCAAACAGGATACCTGTGACTATTGGAATGATTTCTATGAAACTTTATTATGTACTATATTAGTCAGAAGTGTACAGAGATCTCCATAATTCATTGGCAAAAATGTGCAGTTTGTAAAATATGAAACTTGTCTCTGACTACCAACTGAATAAATATAGTGTCAAATAAAGTTACTGGTGAACTTGGGAAAAAAATAGTCACTTTTGGAATATTAATGGCACAAGTAGCTACTACCAATATAGCAGATTGTTTTAAGGTAGATTGCTAAATGTTAAAACGGCTTGCCATATATAATGCCGAGTCTCTTGAGTTAGTGCAGGGTGGTATCAGCGGGCTTTAAGATTGTAATGTCACTATAGAAACCGCTGGAAAGAACACAAGAGTTACCATGACCATTGCGGACAGGCGTTCAGTGCGCGAGATGCCTGTGTGTCCGCTTCACGTGCGCTGAAACGCCGCTATTCAGCATCTTTCTGTTTAGTCTGCGCTTTACATCTTTATAGCATCATGCTATGAACATCCCGTTTGAAAGTTTTATTTGCGGAAATTCCACGCGATTTTTCCCCACATATGTTTGTTTGCTTATTGTTGCGTAACAGAATGTTGATTTGTTGATCAAACATGCATGTCGCTTCGATCATGAGGATTATATGCACTGAGGCACTACACTGGAGATATAACAGCATTGCGCTATAACTTCTTTCCTTTGATAACTTTCACCTTTTGTGGCCATGAGTGTGGAGAAGCCAAACTTTCTGTCTCAACCTGAAGTGAAAAATATATATTTATATCGGAATGGGGATCCGTATTACGAGCCCAGGCGTTTGGTGATCAACGCGAAGAGGGTTTCGACCTTCGACACGCTGCTGCGGGAGGTGACTGGTGGAGTCCGGGCTCCGTTTGGAGCTGTGAGGAACATCTACACGCCCAAAGCGGGACATCGGATAGACTCACTGGAGCACCTGAGGAGCGGAGAACAGTATGTGGCTGCTGGACGAGAGAAGTTCAAGAAGATAGAGTAAGACTATCTATCTATCTATCTATCTATCTATCTATCTATCTATCTATCTATCTATCTATCTATCTATCTATCTATCTATCTATCTATCTATCTATCTATCTATCTATCTATCTATCTATCTATCTATCTATCTATCTATCTATCTAATCTCAAAGTTATAAACAAAAGTTCTTTCGGTAACGTTTATAGAACGTTCAAAGTTATCTGGTCTTTAATAATGTTATCAAAGCGTTAGGACAAAAACTGGATGTTTTTAACGTTCCGAGAACATTCAGAAATAGCGTTTTCATTTAGTCTTTCATAATGTTCTCAAAATGTTAGCATAAAAACACTTTTTAGGCTTATACATCGTTCATGAAACGTTTCTTTCTGAAATGTTTTAGTTGGATATCGCCTAATGTCTTTAATGTTTCAGAACATAAATAGAAAAATGTTTGCAGCATTATTTTATTTATTTATTTATTTATTTTTTATAGAGATGTTTAAATGATAACTTTTCAATCCGATTGAGCCATCCGATTGTATATTTTTGTGCATGAAAATGTATCATATTTTAACCTTGCCTGATCAAACCTAAATATGCCATGAGGACATGTACACCAGTCACACATTTACACATACATCAATTTATTCTTTATTTTCCATATTTTACAGTGGCAGAAAAGTTACGAAAACTCTGTAATAGCACAAATGAAAGTCTGGGAATGATGCAGTGATCAAAACGGGGCACAAATGAAAACTGCAGAGTCAGAGTCAACATTTATCAACCAACTTCATGAAGTGCATCCTGGATGCACTTTCAGAATGAAAGTTGTATGGTGGACAAATGATGATGTTTTGCCTTCACTTTCTGATCCAACTCATTCATTTTAACAAAATTAAAATGTTAGTTTCATAAAGTTGTAATAAAAATGTAGATAACTAATTTCACATATTTAAGCATGAACTTTTAGATCAAACACACATTTTAACTTTCATTAATTAAATGTTTTACTAAAGCTGTTTTATGGCAACTAATAGGAACTTCACAAAATCTGCAAATAATCTTTTTCTTTGCATTGTGAAAGAGGGGGAAAGTAATTCAACTTGCTTTCTAGTTATTTACAGATAGGAACCAGGAAGAAAAGAACGCTTCAGCCCAATGGAGTGGTAAGGACAAATATTTACACTTTATTTGTACAGCTGAAATCTGTGTATGTGTATACAACTCCAATAGCTCAACTCCTATATAAAACACTGCTGATCCCATTAATTAAGAACAGAGCACAAACATTCAGTGTATAGCAGTCAGTCACTACACTAGGTTGGTTGTTAATGGATTCAGCTGGGTATATAAGTTCATCCACGTGCCCCAGAGGACTACTGTAGCTATGTACCAGAACACTAAAGACCCCTGTAGATTTAGACATTGCAAACAAAGCAAATGATTTAAGAACATGTTTTTCAAAACACAATCTTTTTTTCAAGGTATATGTTTAAAGGAAAAGCAGCATGCAGGTCCCTTCACACATATGTCTGGACCATTAGTGTGCTAGTTCAGCATATCGCACCTGCTTTTAACATTCAAGAAAAACTACCTAAGCGAGGTGTAATGTTTAGACACACACCGTCTGCGTTGTCGTCTGGGAAGAATCACTTTGTTGTCGGCTCATTTGGCAATGAATTATTAACCTGTGAATTATTATCCACCTCCTTGGATGCATATTTAAGTCAATGGCTCTGACCCAATGCACAAACAAAGCTCTGAGACGATCTGAATGACACTTCATATACTCCCGCTGTACTCAAGACTAGTTAAAGAAGGGAATGAAAAGAAAGACTGAAAAAGAGCACAGGGACTTTACAACAGTCTTAAAATTTTATGAACTCTCTAAGGCAAAGAGAGTGAGTATCATCACACCTGCTCAGAGCCCACTTTATTATTGCAGTGAACTAAATGGCTGTTGCCTTGGTAATTGGTGATACAATGTCCTAATCATCATTAGGCAAGATTGAACAGGCCAATTTATTTACGATGAGGGCCACACTTTGTTCCTACTGGCTCCTGATTGTCTCAATTAGAGCGGCTGCTTTGGCCTGGCAGCGGCCCAAAGACTCACCGTCCCTCTGCTATTTACACAAGTGCCTGTGGGGTTACCAGGGGATACAGCAGGGGCCCGAGAGACACTGAAACACTAGATGAGAGCAGTTGTCTGTCTGTGTTTGGGTTGAACTGAGCAAGGCCCTCACTTAAACACACTGGTTAATCGAACTTGCATCTGACCTTGACAGCCAGTGAGCAGCTCTCACATTTCACGTCTTGAGGCCGTGTTTTCTACTGTCTGCTCAATGCAGTTTCCTATTTATTTTCTTAGATTCAATTGTAAAATGTAAAAAAAAAAACTTATTCAACACACATTAGGAGTAGTGAGTAGTGAACACACAAAGTAAACCATGGACACACGCACCCGGAGCAGTGGGCAGCCATTTTTGCTGTGGCACCCAGGAAGTGATTGGGGGTTAGGTGCCTTGCTCAAGGGAATTCATTTCCTGCCGGTATTGAGAATCGAGCCCGCAACCTTCGGTTTACCAGTCCAGTCCCCTAGAGTGTTACAGACAAACTTGGAAGAGAAGTGCTGTGAAAAAATAATGTGTTTTTTGAACATTCAAGCATGAAAAACAGCAACTTAGTATATTTAACTTTTATATTTAATATTTAACTTGAGATTCAGAGTACTATGAGTAGATTAATACTGTTATTGTGTGTGCCACACATTTAAGTCTTTTTCCTATGTGCAGTTGAAACCCGTTCCTCAGAGTCGTGTGATAGTGTCTGCCAGATTCCTCAAACCCATCAAAGAACCCTGTGCAATATTGTAAGTACTGTTTATTTCTTTATTTTATTGTACTGAAATTTAGACACACTTCAATCCATAATTGTTTAGTCAGCATTACTGCAAACCTTTGAACCTCCTGGTTTCACTGACAGGTCTTAGATTAAGCCATAGTCCTTAGTTCAGTTAGGACATTTAAGTAACTTTTATAAATGTGCCTTAGAAAAAACATTACAGGGGCCGTATTCACAAAACATTTTATCTTACCACTAAGAGTTCTCCTAAATAGCAGTAAAAGTTCTTAGCTAAGAGTTTTCTCTTAAAACCTATTCACAAAGCTGCTGAGACAAACTTTTACTAAGGAATAGACTGAAGTCTTAAGCTAAGAGTAAGGACGGGGTTGACCTCGTTGCTACGGAGTAAACACAGAGTGATTGGCTGATGGGGAGGAGTCAGCGATTTAATCATAGAAATATTGTAGAATGAGGTGTCATGTTTCCATATTAAAATAAAGGTTTTTAAATACAAATGTTGCCATATTCAAACAAATATTTTTTAATTAAAATGTTGCCATATTCAAATAAAGGTTTTAAAATGTAGGCTAAGTGTCACTAATTAAACTAATATAGTTAATTGTCCACCTCTTGGATGTCTGCATCTCAAGAGAATGCGGAATGCAAGCGACAAATTATGTTTTATAAACAAAGTTTGGGAGAAACATTCAAATGGTCTTTCTAATCAGCTCGAGAGGAGGAATACACAGACGAGAGCCGACTCGCTTATAGTTACTTTGACAGTTTTCTGTATCCCTCTGCCATCCCACTCTTCACTTTCGGAGAACGGGAAGAACTTTGGGTTTGGGCTAAATTCTAAGCTCAGAGCCCTCGATTCCCTTGGACAGCACACCAAATATGCTTATTTTTATTTTATTTTATTTTTTTACTCTATCCAATCATTTGTAAGTGTGAACTCATGAAAACCACTGCCACAGGTAATCGGACAATATTTATTTATTTGTTAAAGATTTTTTTTTTTTTTTTTTTTTTTGGTGTCTCATCGTAGATTCAAATCTATAAATCAAAATATATTGCATTTATGAAGAAAAAGTTCAGCACCTAAGGCTCTATTGCTATTGTCTCAATGGTGTACAGTGTCTTTGGGTGGATTAGGACTGTTTGTGATTTGGTCTTAGTGACTTAGGAGTCCTCTTGACTACTCCTAACGTTTCACAGATTTAGGAGCTAGTTTTAACGCTAAAATGTTTTGTGAAATACTCTTAGAGCAAAAATTTAGGACTCCTAAAATTAGGACTGACACACCCATTATTTTTAAGAGTTTCTCCTAAATCGGCAAGTAAGGAGCTACTTTTAGCCTTAAGATGTTTTGTGAATACGGCCCCTGGTGTGTATCTTGAGACAAAACTATGGCTCTGACATATTTTAATATAAGTCAGTGCAAGTTGCTTTCCATTGAGGCTCAAGCCTTGTCTGTGAAACCGGGGATTAGTGTCTAAAAGCAGCATTTGTGTTGTGGGTTTTGTTTTTCTTTTCTTTTTTCAGATTTAATCAAATATCTCTATGGGGCACTTAAAAGCCTAAGCAGTTCACTCAAAAATGAAAATTCTGCCATTATTTATACTTTGTTGTTCCAAACCCATTATGCTGTTTTTTTAGTACATTTCTGGAGAAATTTTGCAGCTCTTTGCACACAGTGATAGCTCGTAGTAACCACAGCAGTCAAGTTTTGAAAGGGAAAAAAACACAAAAATAAATAAATAAATAAATAAATAAATAAATAAATAATCAAATAGTAAGGAAGTTGGATGTTTGGGAAGAACTATTCTTTTAAGCAACTAATGAACCAGCACTCTATATGTATGTATGAACTGTATGTGTTTATGTATTTATTTCTGAATGGATGTACTGTATTAATTTATTTTGTTTGTTTGTACATCTACAATGTTACAAATATACATTTGTAATATAAATGTAAATTTGTTTTTCTGTGTACTCAGTGTTGTGGCAAATGGAGATGTCCTGAATCCAGCGGTGAGGCTTCTGATTCCCAGCCGTGTGATTGGCCAGTTTGAGCGGATTCTGGAGATGATCACAGAGAAAATGGGCTTGCGAATTGTGGGGGGTGTGCGGAGGTACATAAAAGTGAATTTAGTTTATATTAGTCAGAATTCATGTTCATGAAATGGCTTCTAAAGGAATTTTTTTTTTTTTTTTTTTTCGCCAGAAGGTAAAAAAAGTACTAGCTGTTTTTTACCTAATGCTGCTGGCAGTTGCTCATTAAAATCAGAGGTTGACTCTTGTGCACTTGTAAGAGTTATTTATTTAATTATTTTTAAGAGAAGCTTCCTTACAGCAATTTAAAAAATGACATCATTTCAGATATTTTGGAAATCAGATCATAATTTACTTTCATTATTGTGCTTCTCCAGGACACTCCAAGCTAACAGGGAGCATTCTCAGAACTATGGCTAACGTCCTGGCAAGGTTCTTGTTATGAACAAACATTTTTCCAATAACGTTAATAGTCGTTAATTAAATGAATGGTCATTTAAAGTTATCAGGGGCTGTATTCACAAAACATCTTAAGCTAAAAGTAGCTCCTAACTTACAGATTTAGGAGAAACTAATGGGCGTGTCAGTCCTAAATTTAGGACTCCTAAATTTTTGCTCTAAGAGTATTTCACAAAGTATTTTAGCGTTAAAACTAGCTCCTAAACCTGTGAAACGTTAAGAGTAGTCAAGAGGACTCCTAAGTCACTAAGACCAAATCACAAACAATCCTAATCCACCTAAAGGCACTGTACACCATTGAGGCAATAGCGATAAAGCTGGGTGCTGCACCTTTTCTTCATAAATGCAATACATATTTTGATTTATGGAATACAATAAAATGCCAAAAATAAATCTTCAATAAATAAATAAAGAAATATATAAATAACGTACTATTACCTGTGGCAGTTGTTTTCACGGGTTCACACTTACAAATGATCGAATAGAGTATATATATATGCGTATTTGGCATGCTGTCCAAGGGGATCGAGGGCTCCGATCTTGGAATTTGTTTGGAATTTATTTTGCCCAAACTCTGAGTTTGGAATTGATTTAGCCCAAACCCAGAGTTCGCCCCATATCCCAGCAGAGATTGAGGAGCAGGTTGGCGGAGGGATGCAGAAAACTGTCGAGGTAATGCGAGTCTGATCTCGTCTGTGTATATATTCCTCCACTCAAACTGATTAGATAGACCGTTTAAACACGCTCCTCCATAACTTTGTTTATAAAGCATCATTTGTCACTTGAATTCTGCAATCTCTCGAGACGCAGACATGTAAGAGGCGGACAATTAATTGAACATTTACTAATTTAATTTGTGACACTTAGCCTACATTTTAAAATCTTTTTTTCAATATGGCAACATTTTTATAAAAAAAAAAAAAAACTTTCTCTGAATATGGCAACATTTGTATTTTAAAACCTTTATTTGAATATGGAAACATGATATCTCGTTCTACAACATCCCTATGATTAAATCGCTGACAGAGACTTCTCCCCCATCAGTCAATCACTGTGGGCATAGTTAGTAAGTGTGTTGACATCATCCATAGCAACGAGGTCAACCCCGCCCTTACTCTTAACTTAAGACCTTTCTCTATTTCTTAGTAAAAGTTTGTCTCAGCAGCTTTGTGAATAGGTTTTAAGAGAAAACTCTTAGCTAAGAACTTTTACTTTTACTGCTATTTCGGAGAACTCTTAGTGGTAAGATAAAATGTTTTGTGAATACGGCCCCTGGTCTTTAATAATGTTTTCAAAAAGTTAGCAAAAAAAAAAAAAAACAACAAAAAAAAAAACATTATTTATACATCGTTCATGAAAAGTTTTTTTTTTTTTTTCTTAAGCGTTTTGATTGTAATAATGTAATGAAATGTTCCAGTAATGTTTGCAAAATGATCAAATGGAATGTTCCTTAAACATTTGCATGACCAAGAAATGTTTTTAAAACATTTAAAAAACTGGACATTTTGAATGTTTAGACAACATTCAGAAATTGTTTTCCTAACTTAATGGGAGGGAACATTAGCAAAACATTCTTAAAACATATTTTTGTTAGATGGACTGTACAAGCCTGAAAAACTTCGTTAAAAGTCCTTTAGATGATAAGTGCCCTTTCCTCATTCGGGAAAAGAAAGCATTAATATGTCATCTAAGCAATATTTATTTAATTTAGCCTTTAACATCTTCTGTTGCAGCCTCTACACCTTTGAAGGGACTCTCGTTATGGATGGAAAGGAGTTAGAAAATGGACAGTTTTATGTTGCTGTTGGCCGAGACAAATTTAAAAAGCTTCCTTACAGTGACCTCCTGTTCAATAAACCCATAGGCATAAAGCGAATGAACGGGTAAGAGAAAGACGCAGTATTTTCAATGCAATGAAGCATGTTTTTAAACAGATTGTAATTGAATGTGATTTTAGGTCAAAAGCAGCATCACTACCACCAATATACAAATACAGACGACAAAATGGAGATGTGAGTACAAAAACAAAACATGAAAGATTTTGCGTTGGGCATTCATATGTTAAATTGTTGAATATTTCTGTTGTCAGGTAGGGAACCATCATCTCAGTAAGTCTGAGTATGGACAGGAGAAGAGCAGTCCTCCGGACCAGAGCTCCAAAGAACAGCTGTCGTCTATGGTGAGAGAGATCTCTCAGGCCAGACTCATGAGTATACGCAAGAAGAGGAGCGAACTCACAGCGTCTAATGAGGCTCAGGACAATGGTAAGAGACACACGTTTGACCATCAGTAGAAAATCTGAAGTCAATGAAGAAATTCATATTTAGACATTTGTCTGTCCAAAATAGGAACACAGCATGTACAACTACATACACTAGTGTTCTAAAGTTTTGGGTTGGTAAATTTTTTAAAAGTGTTTTTGAAAGAAGTCTCTTATGCTCACCAAGACTGCATTTTTAATCAAAAATACAGTAAAACAGTAATTTTGTGTAATATTATTACAATTTAAAATAAATGTTTTGTACATATGTGAATTTATTATTTTTTTTAAAAAAAATTCCTGTTATCGTCAAGTTGAATTTTCAGAATCATTACTCATTAGTGTCACATTATCCTTCAGAAATCATTCTATTATGCTGATTTGCGGCTTAAGAAACATTTCTTATTATTATCAATGTTGAAAACAGTTGTTCTTCTTCATATTTTTGTAAAAACTGATTCATTGATGAATAGAAAGAACAGCATTTATTTGAAATAATATTTTATAACTTTATAGAGGTCTTTTGTCATTTTTGATCAATTTAATGCATCTTTGCTGGATAAAAGTATTAATTTCTATTAAAAAAATCTTACTGACCCTAAACTTTTGAACACTAGTTTATGTACACTGTAAGAACAGAATGTACCTTTAGCTTGTCACTGTCTCATGAAATATGTGACTGAATCAATATAAATAGGTTTAACACTGATTGATTTAACTGTAAAGATGCATAATCTATCACTATTACTATCTAGTTTTTGTTGTCTTTGACAGCTTTCATCATGTCTTTCTTTGCATGTGTGTCTGTATCCAAGTGTCTCAGCAGCCACTATTGTCTGGATTACGATGATGTAATTCAGTGATGCTTATATAATGCGCTTCCCTGTGTGTCCAAGAGGTGGCACTGGTGTTCTATGAGTGTATTGCTCATGCTCTTGCTGTGGCATGAGAGGAATTACATCATCATCATCATCATCATCATCATGTGTCCTCAGATTGCAGCCGGCAGTGTGCGATCCGCGCCATGCTTGACTGCACGTGTCTCTTTCCAGAACATCTCACCGAATGATGACATTTCAGTGCAAAGAGAGCCCTTTCAGAGATCGCCCGCAAATGCTATTGGTCACGCTCCAGATTATGAACGAAATTTGATTCATACTTAAATTGATGTGGTGAAAATAAAGCTCAGAAATAAGAGGCTTGGTAGTGAGGAGGTGTCACATATTGAGCAGTGTCTGTAGTTAGTGTAGAAGCGTCTCTCCCTCATTAGCACTCGAGGTCCTGCTGGTACCCAGGTGTCTGAAACAAGCCTATTAAATCTCCATGGCAATGAAGTCAACAAAAGCACATCTCTTCTGTTCTTCACGCTTTCAGGGGGAGCTTCCGTTTCTTGGGTCGAGCAGAATGTATTTCTATGTGAAAACGGTTCTTTCGTAATCTGTTGTGATTTTACACAGACATTTGTTCTGCTTATTAAATGAATGAGGACTTAAGCCAGGAACATATTCATCAAGGTCATTTTAGGTGATGATTTGAGTGTGTATGACAGAATCAAGCCAATAAACAAGTGGTAATAGTGAGTCAGTTTGACCATATCAAATTGTAAATTAATGAAGTTTCCAGTGTCGCAGGATAAATGTCTCCATTTGATTCCTTCATGCAGGATATAGGATTACAGAACCAGGGAGTTTAGTTGCCTGATGTAATCATCTGCACTGACTAGTCAAATGTTTTACTGGAGCTGGTTGTATTCGTGTTGAGCGGCATTCTGCTCATTTCGGCTGCTAATAATTGAGGTTCATTCAGGATTTATTATTTGTCATCAGGAAGTGAAAATGCAGATCTGTGCTCAAATTTAACGCTGAATCTAATATCAAAGCATTAGTTCACTTCAGAATTAAAATTTCCTGATAATTTACTTACATGTGACTATGTCATCCAAGATGTTTATGTCTTTCTTTCTTCAGTCAAAAAGAAATGAAGGTTTTTGAGGAAAACATTCCAGGATTTTTCTCCATATAGTGGACTTCACTAGGGTGCAATGGGTCCAAATTGCAGTTTCAATCCAGCTTCAGAGGGCTCTACACAATCCCAGACAAGGAATAAGGGTCTTGTCTAGCAAAACGATCGGCAATTTTCTTAAAAAAAAAAAAAAAAAAAAAAAATTATATACTTTTTAACCACAAACGCTTGTCTTGCACTGCTCTGCGATGTGCCACTTATTACGTAATCACATTGGAAAGGTCATGCGTGATGTAGGCGAAACTGCAATTTTGACCTTCAACCTGTCATACCCCTGTGAAGTCCACTATATGGAGAAAAATGCTGGAATGTTTTCCTCAAAAACCTTAATTTCTTTTTGACTGAAGAAAGAAAGACATAAACATCTTGGATGACATGGGGGTGAGTAAATTATCAGGAAATTTTAATTCTGAAGTAAACTAATCCTTTAAGGTAAAAGTGTGGTGTTGAAGTGAGCAGCAAAAATCCATTGATGTTAGAATGGTCTTGACATGGGTTCAAGACAAAACAATTTTAAACATAATGTCAACATTGTTACAAATCTGTATGTGAAGTGTGAAACAAGATCATTTGAATTAAAAGCCAAAAGATCAGAAACATCACATGTTTTGTTCAGAGTAAAGCACAGTCTTAAAGCGCAGCTCTCAATGCAGGCAAAACATTTTGTATCTCTTACACTGATGAATATCCCTCTTTGATAAATAAACCGTGCATTAGAAGGCAGGAAACTATGTGCTGGAATATAACGCTATGTGCATACATTTGAATATCAATGATTTGCAGAGGATCTGACACCATTAACGAGGGAGTCTAACAGATGGCACAAGTGTTAAATGAATGTAGGGCAAATTCTCCAATCACATGGCGTAATGAAGTCAGAGAGGGTTCTGGAGGAGAGTGAGGATGTGTGGTTGTGTTTGAGAGAGGGAAGGAGGAATCAGGGGGAAATTGCTGCGGCTCCGTCCCACTCCAGTAATGACAGGGAGGGATCAGAAGAGTGTGGAGACGTACAAGAGCCGCTGATAGCTTTCACAGTTCAGTATCTCAGGGCTCCTGGTGACAATCCATCCACAATACTGTAATAATGCTGAAATAGGCCATTAAGGTGCCTCTCTCTGTGCCTCACTTCACTGATCAGAACGTGTATGTGTGTGTGTCTGAGGTCTTTCAGCACCTCCGAACAGACTGAGATTTGACAAGTGCTAAAGTCTTGCTCGCTTCTAATTAGATCATGGCCTGCAGTGATGGCAGTAATGCAATATCTGAACCAGAGGCGAGAGACAAGAGAATAAAAGAGGGTTTGGAAGAGGGAGTCAGATCCTTCTTTAAATGTAGAAATGTAATTTTCTTGTCACAGTCTTTTCCTTGTGTCCTTACCAGCACAATCTCATTAGTATTAAATGTACCAGAATGTAAACTGTAGCAGAGCATTACCTATTTTTTATGTGAATAATATGATATTAATCATTAATAATATCATATAAAGACTGCTTCTAAAACATAACAGTATGAATGTGCAGCTACTGAGATGAACAATTAATGGTGATGTCTGTGAGGTTTTTTAATTGTAAAATACTTGATCCTATCCTACTTTAATATTCAGAGACACCTATAAGCAAGAAATTAAAACTCTGTTTGATTGAGCATCCCAGACAGCCTGACATGGCAAATTGTCTGACCATGTTGATGACAAGGAAAGTGTTCAGGAAAACCTGTTTTTAGAAATGACAGACATACACATTTAGCTGTAAAAAAAAAAAAATAATGTCATTACTTTCAGCAAAAATGTTTAAACAATCTAAGCACGTGTTTCATTCTTGAATGAATCAGAATTTTTGAACGAATCAGTTGAGTGAATCATTCAATGACTGAATGAATCTTCTTTGGGAAATTAAAAAGTTTTGAAATATATTTTTTCCACCACCATGTTCGTTTTAGAGGCTCCGTACATTTCACCTAGGGGGGTAGGATTTCCATTCAGAAATTGCTATTAATTTTCACAAATGTTTACAAAGAACAGAAACATGATTTTTTTTAGCAGAAAAACTGAAATTGTAATTTCTTGTAAAACATACTCTAATAATCTTTTTATTTACAACATTGACAAATAATTTTCTACAGCATATATGAATACTGTGAATTCGGACATACTACTCTTTTCACCTACAATATAACAGGGAAGTATGCATATTTTGTATGCGGCTGCAGTCTTGAACGAATTGGTTGAATGAATGATTCAATGACTCACTCATAAAGACTCATAAAGTCATTTGTTGCCACCCACTTGTGAAACTGTGTACCTGCAAAAATGATCACCATAAAATCACCACCACTAACACAGAGACTGACAGTCCATCTGGAACAAACACAAACAAGCGGAGTGATACAAATAGTGTAAAGTCAGTTACTGGTTAAATTTTAGAGCTCTTGGAACGCTCAGATTCCAGGACAGGAGATAACAATGTCTGTAGGGTCACAGTAGTTTTTTATTTTTATTTTTTTTAATCAGTATATCCCTCTTTACATCCAGTCCTTACAGCAGTGGGAGACGGACTCACTCCTCACTGTCTGCTGACTAAATCAAAACATATTTTTCTTTAAATGATGTATGAAATATTCATGTTTACAATTAAGCTTAGGGCTGAGTAATTGTGTGGTTTTGAATCAGGCCCCTGAATGTATGATGTTTTGGAGGAACTTTTTCAGAAATGGCTGTTGAAATTCTTCTGAAAGAGGCTGCCGTACATGATTGGCCAAGATGGAGGCCCGTGTAATAGTTGCTGGGCGGAGCTTGGACAATTGCCTTGGTGGGTTTGCTGTTCGCTGGTAACAGCGCTCTTATAGGAGTCTCCTGTCTGCCTCTGACAAATCAACAGGAATGCAAGAAAACACTCCGGCGAATGGAAGTCAGGACTGATTAACCCGCCCCCGGTTTTTGTATGCACTTAGACAAGGAGGAGGTGATAATCAGTGTGATTTTATACAGTCCTCCCACCAAAAGCATGGTGATTTATTTTTGTCAGAAGTGGCAAATTGCTTTCCACCAAAACTGTGCCTTAAAATATTCCCAATTAAGCCCTATTGCAGAGTGATTCATACTGATTATGCAGTGTTAAGACCATTAAAGACTCAAAATCCCAGCAATGACTTCTATTGTGAGTTATACCAGCTTCATGTCACTATTATAGGTGAATAAATTGATAAAACAGCTCTGCTGTCATCCAGATGGGATGTATGTTAAGACTATGTGCTGATGTATGAGGTTAGGGGTCTGTTCTGCATTTGTTCTCAATGTTGAGACCACAATATAATAGAGATAGTGGCAGTTTTACTTTGGTATTAAGCGACTATCACTCAAATTTTTTCAGAACAATGCAAATAATCACAGTGTAGTACAAATCTGGAAATGTTCGCACAAGAGCCATGGTTATTTTGCCCTTGTGCTTTATAGAGGTGTAACAAAACGCCTTCTGTTGAATTGGTCTCTTTCACCGTGCACATTCCTATTCTGTAATAAGCCTGCCAATAGACTGAAGGTTACATGTGTCTTTTTAATGGCACCTTAGAAGCTTTAGTGGAAGTATATTTGGCTTTTTAAATATTAGACATGTTGTTTGTGAGAATGATAAAACTGTCATTTTGGTCATTGTTGCATTTCAAGGCTTTCACCTATTAAGAAATCATGTCTCTGTTGGTTTTCTCAGTTTTGCCTTCTTTATTCCTTCTGTTTGCACAATATTTATATAGTTTAACCTTGTGAGAGCAATTTTGTTGCCATCAACATCATACAGCAAAATGAAAAGCCCTTTTAGCTGGTAAATTTCATCTCCGCAAGGTCAGTCGCAGCTGAAGGTGGCCGTTTGGTTGATCTCTCATCTTCATTTATTGTAGAGGACAGCGTTACAGCCATGTGTTTATGACACTGCCGCAGCCTATGATTACAAGCTCACTCATTAATCTCGCTATCAGCGTGTTAAAAGCTGCTTTTATAAGCAAACAACATGATTTAATATATCCCCCCGGGCCGGCTCAGATAGAAAAAGGTGACACTGCCAAAGCGAATTAGCCAATCAGTACGTCTTCTTAATGCTTCCCAGCAGTCTTCACTTATGAGGGAAAAACAAATGCTGGAACTGCATGTCTGAGCAGACAGGTCTATCTGTAAGCGAGCGTGTCTGAGCGCTGTGCTGTTTTCATGTCACTTCCTCATGAATTGCCATAAAAACATTACATCCTTATCCTGCATGCCAACCAGGCTGAAAAAAAAAAAAAAAAAAAAAAACTTTTTTATCATCCTTTGAAGGAGGCTTATTGGATTAAGAGAAAGAAATAATATTTAGTCGTTTTAGTCTGTAGACTAAATGTGGAGCATGTTAAGAAAAATATTTTAGCACATTTATAGCATTGCACTTGACCTGAGCGATTAATGGCTTTGAGGGGCTGATGCATCCAATATCATTATTTTTCGGTTTTTATTTCTGCCACTGTTCCTGCATTATAAACTCCATTAATGCCATTATAAAAAAAAGTAGATCAAACTAGATTTGAACGTTTTTCTGAAGACAATGCTGTTGTGTTGTGGGTGTTGCTGTGCTGTTGCTAAGGTGCTATGGGTGGATTCTAGGGTAATGCTAGGTGTTTTCTTCCAGTCTGGTGTAAAAAGGGTCTCTTATTGTTTGGTCTGTAGATATGGCTCAGATCTCTGGTTGAATGAAGGAACACACTCTTTACATTTCTGCAGTAGAATTCATTATGATTTAAATTCAAATGGCTATTAAAATCAACATTACAGAAAAGCATCTAACTGTAATGTCACCAATGCTCGCGTTGCTAATATACTAATGCTATTACTAATATGCTAATATTTGTTTTATAAGCACTGTAGCTCAGAAAACCAAAGAATACTACTCAGGACAAACAGAGGCTCATGAACACTATCACAAAACATCACACATACCACGTTTCATCAGCTAATGACACATTAAGAATTAAGGGTATGTAAACTTTTGAACAGGTTTTCTTTAATAAATTAAGCTATTGTTTTGTCTGTAAATATCTGTTATGTGAAACAGCTTTTTCAGGGCAAGACTAAATAAAAAAAAACATGCAATTTTTACCAAGTGCATAGCAACCTCAAATTGTAAAAGTGAAATTTTATCATCTGTGATTAAACAGTTTCTGTCATACATATTTCATACAGCTATCAGTTTTGATGAGGTTATGAATGTGATTGGTTGCCTCTGGAGCAGCACATGTTTTTGTCCTTGTTTGCATAAGAGCAAAATCATTCAACGCATTTGATGCCAGGTGCATGCATACCAATCGCATTTGCACATTTTATTACCATGTTCTCATGTTTGGCTCAATCGCTTCTGCTGTAATTGATTTGCATTGGATTCATTATGCATCACGTGGTCTAAGAACGAAAGTAAAGCTTGTCATAAACAGAGATGTAAAGCAGAATTCATGACGGCAGAGTGGTTCTGATGCTCCGTCTCGTGGGTTGTGTAGTTTGCTTGGTAACATTATGTGGATGAGAGAAAGCTATAGCGAGCCTTAGGAGGTCTTTATTAAAATAATCCATAAATACCTCATCTATAGCGTGAAAACAGCAGGACTTGTTCTTCTCCGGCCCGCGGGAGTTAAAAAGATTGGCCGAGTGCCTAGCAACCAATGACTGCCTTAACAGCTTCACATGTGTGAGTTCTTCACATCACCGCTGGAGCTCTCGGTCTTTTGTGTAAAATCGGCCGAGAAGTGCTGAACACCTGACACGAGTCTTTCAAATACACATCTCACTTCATAAGTGCAGTGGTGCTTTGTTTACTTGTCACCACTTGTGTCCTTTGTGAAAGTCTTCATTTCTAGCTATGAATGGAGTAGATGATGTTCTTCAATCTCTCTGCTCAGAGTTCGTTCTAAACCTCTAACACTAAGTGTTAAACCTGTGTGGTTGATTCTGCCTGAACTGCTGAGACTGTTTGTAGCCTAGATCATTTTGGTTATGGTTATGTATGCTTTAGATTGTTGTTTTTTGTAAACTTGGTTCCTTTTAGTAAATTTAAGGCAAGACACTTCAGGAAAAAACATTTTTTCAGCAGAAAACTGAAACATTTTTTCATTTTGAGATTTTAGCCTATATATTTGGCTTTTCATAATGTGTTGTTTCAGACTAGTGGAAAGAAAACAATTTATTTATATATTTGTATCTGTAAATTACAATTACAATACAATACAATACAATAAATTATAATACATGCCTTTTAAAGTCAGAAATCTCCACTTTAGCAGCACTTGCATACATTTTATCCCTAAAAATGTGGTGAAAATGTGCTTTTCTGGCAGTTGAAATGAAGAATGTTAATTCTTTACATGCAAGTGCTAGTTTGCAGTCAGCTGTAATCTGTGCTGTGTGTTCAAGATGCATCCAAAGCAAGGCAACAACACTGTTGGTTTTCGTCACCGCTAGTCTTTAAGTTGGCTTGGTATGTCCCAGGCTTTAAAGGGACAGTGCACCCCAAAAATGAAAATTTTGTCATCATTTACTCACCCTCATGTTGTTCCAAACCTTTATGAGTTTCTTTCCTTTGTTGAACACAAAACAAGAAAGTAAGACTGAAGAGAAAGACATATTTATTTGCAGAGAAATAAAACCTACTATCTAACAGCAGTTGTGTTGGAAATGAAGGCTTAAAAACAGGCGGCAAAAACTTGCGTCATTCGAGTCAGGATTTATACCCCCTCCCCATCCCCCATCCAACAGCCTTTAATGAAGGTTTTAAAATATTATTTAATTTGATTTAGCATTTTTATGAGACAAGCCCTTCTCTCAATCACATTTAACTGTTTATTGTTACATTAGCGGTCCTGCTTACAGTCTGGGTTTTGGACTACAGTTAATAAATGTGAGCGATTTCCATAAAATATTCAAAGAAGCCCATTATTGCTATGCCGGCTCATCTCCGCTGCTAAACTTCAATCAGTTTTGCATTTGAAACGCATTAAATGCCTGGGTGAAATGCTATCATCTGCACAGCAATATTTTTATAGCCGCTATTGGGGAAAGCGTGAACTTATATGAGGTGCATTAATTCTGCTGTTTAATTATTTAGAGTATATTGATTTCACACACAATGTTTGGATTTATTGCTCATTAAGTATTTAAAACACTCGTGTAATTTTCTTGTTTACTAGAGAGTACAATGGTTTGACTGTAAATCTTGCAAAAATAATTACACAGAACCGTCGAAAGCTAATGGTCATTTAAAAATTGACTCTGTAATTAATTAATGAGAGATTTTAATAAGAGTGTGACATAGGCCTATTTCAGTACTTGCTTATTTGAGTTCTGAAGCTAAATCTGTCATTTTAACCACTAGATCCGTAACGATGATCGTATTGATCATCGTTGCTTTCACCAATAAAATCACAAATTTTCATAAATATAAATATTATTTTATTTTATATAATTAGGCATATATATGAATTTCTTTATTTCATTTTTGGACTTTTGCTCATTTTATTGATGCAGTTGAGCATGAAGGCATGAAAGCCATTTTACCTTTTCATCAAAGTTTTCATAGAAGCATCAAATTAGGATTTATATACAATATCAGATGTGTCTGTGTGTGAATGTGCAAAGTAGTTGTAATTATTGACCTGCAGAAATTACGTCGTAGTTTTAATCCTGACCATTGGATGGCGCTGCTGTTTTATCTTTTATGTCTGTGTTTGTGCAGATGATGGAGAGGACAGAAGTGCAGAGGATAACAAGACTTCACAAGTCGAGCAGGTGAGGTGCACTAACCACATCATGATCTCTAATACTCTTACATAAACCCAATCTGCACACATACGATTCATTTCTTAACAGAGTTACTCAGAAGTCACTCACCTTGTGTCTAGTGTAAAGTAGCGTTTCAGCCTTCAAGAGAATATTCAAGAGAATATAGCTTATTCAAGAGAATATATATATATATATATATATATATATATATATATATATATATATATATATATATATATATAAAAAACAGGGTTTTTACTGCATTTTGATATTACTGTTTTACTGTATTTTTATCAAATAAATGTAGCCTTGCATACTTAGCAGAAGAGACATATTTCAAAAACAATAAAGAATAATCTAACTTTTGAATGATAGTGTGTACACACACATGCAGGTTGTTTTTGCTATCAAAGTGAGGACATTCCATAGGCGTAATGGTTTTTATACTGTACAAACTGTACATTCTATCCCCCTACACTACCCCTACCCCTAAACCTACCCATCACAGAAAAAATTCTGCATTTATACGTTTTTAATAAAACATTGTTTAGTATGTTTTTAAAGCTATTTTAAATATGAGGACTCATGAAATGTCCTCATATTTCATGTTTACGTGTAATACCCATGTCATTATACAAATTTGTGTCCTCATAAATCACAAAAAGGCACACACACACACTGGTTTCCATGTTTTATGGGGGCAGAGACGTAATGATTTTTATACTGTACAAACATATAAGTGAAGGGGGATAAAACATACATATATATTATATCCCCCTACCCTTAAACCTACCCATTACAGAAAACTTTCTGCATTTTTAGATTTTTGAAATAGTTTGGGACATTTAGTATTTAGTATGATTTATAAGCTGTTTTCCTCATGGGGACAAAAAAAAAAAAAAAAAAAAAAAAAATTGTCCCCATAAAGTAGGGAATACCAGGCACACACACATACCCATTTTACACACACACACACACACACACACACACACACACACACACACACACACACACACACACACACACACACACACACACACACACACACACTCTCATTTGAATGTTGTTTTATTAAGGAGGCAGCAGAGGCCAGTCAAGATATAGACGACTCATCTAAAACAGAAAGTGAACCAGCCCAAAACACAGAAGAATCACCGTGTGATGGAGAAGAAGAAGAGAAGAAACAAGAGGATGAAAAAAAAGAAATGGAAGAGGAAGAAGAGAAAGAAGAGGATGGAGAGATAAAGGATGAGGAACAGACATCAGAACAAGAGGCAAATGAAACCAGCGAAGAGAAAAAGGACGTAGAAGCTGATATAGAGGATGAAGAAGACAAACAAGTGGAAGGAGCAGAAGAGGAAAACCAAGAGAACACGGAGAATGAGGGAGATCCGGAAGAGAAGACAGAAGAGAATCCAGATCCCAGTGAGGAAGGATCAGAAAACACTGAATGAAAGGATGAGAAAACTTAAAGTAGTAGTTCACCGAGAAATGGTCATTCTGTTATCATTTACTCACCCTCACCGTTCCAAACCTGACTTTTATGCAGAATATAAAATGAGATTTTTTTTGTTAAATATCTGGGCTGTTGTTTTCAATATAATGAAAGTAAGATTATCAAAATGAAGATAATCAGTGAATAATTGCTTAAATATATCCTCATTCACTTACATTGTACGGAAAAGAGAGATCAGCACATTCTTCAAAATATCTTAATTTTTGTGTTCCAAAGACATAAATTCCTATAGGTTTGACTTGGCTGATGAGTAAATAATGACAGAATGAGAATTTCTCGGTGAACTATTCCTTTTAGAGTAATGATTAATGCTTTGATTACTACTAAATTTTCATATTATATTATTAATATTGGTTTGAGATTATAACAAAGTGAACTGATTTAATAACATAGCTTAGTCTGTCAGGATTTAAGAAAATATCTATTCTCCATTTAACATCATTACTCTGCTAATATCTGCTAAGCTAGATATAATGTTTGCTAAATATATTTATTTTAGATGTTTTTTTTAAACAAAGCTAAATATATAGATTTCTATTTCATGCATTATGTTTTAGCATCTCCTCCATTGTTTATGACATGTGATGTCAAGTTATTTGTCATCATTATGATTATTATACTATCATTCTAACCGGTTTAACTGAGTTGATTAACATCAGTCCTGAACGATAAGCTACATGCATACTAAAACATATATCTAAATACAGACAAGTTTTTACAGATCTGTCTGGATATCCTATTCATTAAGTGTGTCTTCTGTCATCAGAGTTTGTACTGTGTTGGTGTATTTGTGTACGGTTAGTTTATTACACTAATGGTTAACGGCTGAAAGCAGGTCACTCGTTTTTGTCCATGGGGAACTAATTGGATGGTTGTGGTTTTCTATTGGCTGATCTCATGTGAGTGACAGGCTGTCCTGCCCTCGCACCAGTAAAAACACATCAGAGAAGAGATGTCGCTGCAAGAGGGAGGGGAAGTTATTTTGATTGAAAATTGTAAGGGCTCATGAATAAAAAGGAATGTGCAAAAATCAATAATAAATACTGCAATAATCCTTAAAATAATAATAATAATAATAATAATAATAATAATAATCATTTTGTTTCATGGTAATGTTAAAGGGATATTTCATCCTGAAAAAAGAAAATCTATCTATTACTCACTCTCATGTGTTCCAAACTTCCCAACATTATTATTTTTGGGGTAATATCCAGGCTGCTATTTTACATACAAGAATGGAAAGTGTTTCTCAATTTTTGTACCATGAAAGTCGTTCATACATCTTGCACATACACCAGGTCTTCTGAACTGAAATCATTTAATGTTTTCTATAATGAACTGACTAAAATGTATTTTAAGTCTGTTCCTCACACAAAGCCTTGTATGATTTCAGCAGTCATATCAACTAACAACATGAACATTCTCCAAAAGTTTCACTAGAAACTTTTTTTTCCCCATTATTAGGTGAAATATTCCTCTAATTTTACCAAACTAGACCTCTTATGAATATTCAAATTGGGTTATATATATTTTGTATTATTATTATTTTTTTTTAAATTATAAACCAGAGTAATTAGAGGTTTTCTGCAGTCTTCAGTCACCCTATTATAGACATTTCCATAAGTGTTAAACTAACTGATTTGGTGGATTATATCAACTTTTTGTTGATAATCATATCTCAACATATCAATACCTTACCTTCCCATACAGCTGACAAGAAATCTAGTAGATGCTGCTGCATTTATGCTGCTTCCAAGTGAACAGTGTGAGTGAGTCATCTTGCCATCTGAGAGACAACAGCAGATCTTCATCATGACTCACTGAAATCAACATCTATTTCTAGCCCACTGACTCACTCCTTACACACCAGAAAACAGCGAGACATCACTCACTGTAACACATTTAATACTATGTAAGCTTGTTTCTACCATTTAAAAAAAAAAAACTGACTTTTTATCTCACAATTGCAGTGTATAAACTCATAATTACAAATTTACATCTCACCATCCTTTGTTCCTCAAAACAGAGATTGTGAATATGCATCATGCAGCTTTCATCACTCACTACTGCTGATACTGAAATTGATACCGATACCTGCTTCCGTTGTTTTGTTTGCTTAAATCATTGAAATCTCGAGACCTCTGACTAGACAAGTGCCCTTTTTGCAATACAGTTTATTTTATATATAAACTTCGACACTGTTTATTACAGATGTGAAATTAAAACATCTCAAAACAGCCAGCCCAACTTAGGCAATAGCCCTCCACTAAGCTTAAAGGGTTAGTTCACCCAAAAATGAAAATGTATTACTCACGCTCATGCCGTTCCAGACCCTTAAGACCTTTGTTAATCTTCGGAACACAAATTTAGATATTTTTGTTGAAATCCGATGGCTCCGTGAGGGCTGCATAGGGAGCAATGACATTTCCTCTCTCAAGATCCATAAAGGTACTAAAAACATATTTAAATCAGTTCATGTGAGTACAGTGGTTCAATATTAATATTATAAAGTGACGAGAGTATTTTTGGTGTGCCAAAAAAACTAAAATAACAAATTATTTAGTGATGGCCGATTTCAAAACCACCAAAATGTTGAAATCACATGACTTTGGCGCTTTGAACCGCTGATTCGACACACTGATTCATTATGCTCCGAATCTAGCAGTGTTTTGAAATCGGCCATCACTAAATAAGTCGTTTTATTGTTTGTTTGTTTTTTTTTTGGCACACCAAAAATATTCTTGTCGCTTTATAATATTAATATTGAACCACTGTACTCACATTAACTGATTTAAATATGTTTTTAGTACATTAAAGGTGCCCTAGAATTAAAAATTGAATTTACCTTGGCATAGTTGAATAACAAGAGTTCAGTACATGGAAATGACATACAGTGAGTCTCAAACACCATTGTTTCCTCCTTCTTATATAAATCTCATTTGTTTAAAAGACCTCAGAAGAACAGGTGAATCTCAACATAACACCGACTGTTACATAACAGTCAGGATCATTAATATGTACGCCCCCAATATTTGCATATGCCAGCTCATGTTCAAGGCATTAGACAAAGGCAGCCAGTATTAACTTCTGGATCTGTGCACAGCTGAATCATCAGACTAGGTAAGCAAGCAAGAATAGTGAAAAATGGCAGATGGAGCGATAATAACTGACATGATCCATGATATCATGATATTTTTAGTGATATTTGTAAATTGTCTTTCTAAATGTTTCGTTAGCATGTTGCTAAATGTACTGTTAAATGTGGTTAAAGTTACCATCGTTTCTAACTGTATTCACGGAGTCGTTATTTTCATTTTTTAAACACTTGCAGTCTGCATAATTCATTATAAATCTCTCCAACAGTGTGTAATGTTAGCTTTAGCCACGGAGCATACTATCAAACTCATTCAGAATCAAATGTAAACATCCAAATAAATACTGTACTTATGCGATTAGACATGCTGCATGACGAACACTTTGTAAAGATCCATTTTAAGGGCTATATTAACTGTGTGAACTTTATGCTGTTTAAGGCAAGCGCGAGCTCGGGGGGCGGGGAGAAAGAGAATTTAAAGGGGGCCGCAGCCTGAATCGGCGCATATTTAATGATGCCCCCAAAATAGGCAGTTAAAAAAATGAATTAAAAAAAAAAATCTATGGGGTATTTTGAGCTGAAACTTCACAGACACATTCAGGGGACACCTTAGACTTATATTACATCTTTTAAATTTACGTTCTACGGCACCTTTAATGGATCTTGAGAGAGGAAATGCTCCCTATGCAGGCCTCACGGAGCCATTGGATTTCAACAAAAATATCTTAATTTGTGTTCTGAAGATCAAGGAAGGGGACTGCCTTCTTTAGAGCATGATGGTTCTTGCTGGTGCTGATGGCTGAGGCTAAGCAATTGCCTTAAGCACCTGGTCATGGCGCCAACG
>NC_063056.1:10525304-10601933 GCF_018812025.1 Megalobrama amblycephala
GGGGGTGTACTCATTTATGCTTTGCACTGTATATAATAATATAATATAATATAATATAATATAATATAATATAATATAATATAATATAATATAATATAATATAATATAATATAATATAATATAATATAATATAATATACACACACACACACACATTACCGGCAATGTGTGAAAAGCAGGTATTGTATAGAATGCCTAGGGAATATATAGAATGCATGAAGTTTGTAGGCAAAGTATGAAATGTCTGGTTTTGTGATTATGTTGCATACTTTTCCTAGGCATTATATACACATTACCTAGGTATTATACAGAATGACAAGCCGGCTGGCCCTTTGGCATTGTATATACAATGTATATACTATACAATGCCAGATTTCACACATTGCTAGTAACATATACACCGATCAGGCATAACATTATGACCAATGACAGGTGAAGTGTATAACATTGATTATCTCTTCATCACAGCACCTGTTAGTGGATGGGATATATTAGGTAACAAGTGAACATTTTGTCGTCAAATTTGAAGTGTTAGAAACAGGAAAAATGGACAAGCGTAAGGATTTGAGCGAGTTCGACAAGGGCCAAATTGTGATGACTAGATGATTGGGTCAAAACATCTCCAAAACTGCAGCTCTTGTGGAGTTTTCCTGGTCTGCAGTGGTCAGTATTTATCAAAAGTGGTCCAAGGAAGGAACAATGGTGAACCAGTGACAGGGTCATAGGCGGCCAAGGTTCATGTGGGGAGCGAAGGCTGGCCCATGTGGTCCGATCCAACTGTAACGACTGGATCGATCAAACACACAATTGTAAAAACTAATCTACACAACCCTCACCCATGCAGACTCTGTAATATCTGGCTTCCCCACTGAGATCTATCACCCTTCTGCTTCAACCGGACATTGATTGTTTTCAATACAATTGTATTCTTGACATTTATTCAACAGTGCTTTGATCTGCCTGCATTGACACAATTCTTTAAGAGCTGCTGTGAAGCCAAATTATATACCAGTTATCACTGCAAAGCTGCTTTGACACAATCTGCATTGTAAAAAGCGCTATATAAATAAAGGTGACTTGACTTACAAGAATCTGACATGCAGCCTATTGAAATGGCATCCTTTCCACTAATTCGTGTTGGTCAAATTTAAAATCTTAAATGAATAATCATGCATTTCCCCAGTACATTTTGTGTATTATTATTACCATTTGTATATTGTTCTTTTGTATATTGTATAGTGTTATGCATGCCTGATAATAAAACTACTAGATAACAACCCATCTAGGTGGTATCAGAATACTCGTCGTTTAATGACTCACACTTTGGTGGACATCATCTCATAGAATGCATTTTATGTTTGTTATATTTATAATGTAGCGATGCATTTGTATAAAGGAAAAAAAATCCATATTTAACAAGTAATTACTTAAGAGACACTTTCTTCAGCTCATACTTGATCCCGCTCACTGACATTGTAATGCTCGGATGCGTCAGGATATTTATCAATATTTCTCCGATTGTGTTCATTAGAAAGAATAAAGTCATATACATTTAGGATGGTTTGCGGGTGAGTAATTTTCATTTGAAAGTGAACTAATCCTTTAAATAGTACTGTCACATGAAATAAACAGGATTCAATAGCAAATGCAGCAAATATCAGTTTAGAAAATAGCAGCAGGAAAGATAGCAAGGGTCAGATGTCGTGGTGCAGACGGCAAAGTATTTCGGCGAACTAAACCAATCCTCTGACAAGAATCCAACAGGTAATCCAAAACTGCCTCGATGGGAAATATCCAGAACAGGAACGAGGCCAGACAGACTCAAAAACAGCCAGGACTAACACTGCACGAACATACAAATGATCTGACAACACAGAGCAAAATGCATTAATTATTAAATAGCGGTGCTGATCAGCTCATCAGCAGCAACACACACTCGCAGAGAGAACCTGAGAACCATGAAAAGTACAATCAAGTACACTATCATTAGAAGAACTTTTTTCCCCACATTAAAATATATAAAATATAACATTAAGTACTTTATTCTAAAAGAATACTTACTGTTAATTGTGAATTTTAGTACACATTTAACCTGCATGTTTTATTGTTCATGAAAATCCACTGAAAGAAATTAGTGACAGCATATATAAAAATCCACTAAAATTATGTAAAGTGTCCATAGCACACTTTTAAGTAATGCACTTATAAAACACTTCTGTATATTTGGTTTACTTTAGCTGACTACACTTAAAATCAATTTAGTGTTAGGGCTAATTAATGCATTTATATTAAGTGTAATTAAAGCTGCAGTAGGGAGTTTTTAGAAAACGTTGACTTAGCCTGAAAATTTGAACAAGCACAACTCACAGGTCACTCCCCCTTGCTCTCTGCTGCGCTACAGCCCTCCCTCCACAGCTCCTCCCCCATCACAACGGAGCCTGCCGTGAACGCGCAGGCTGGTAAGCAAGCAGGGCCACCGATGACGGCGGATAAACAGTTATAGCACATTCACTGATACGGACGAAACATCAACAATATGATTTACATTGACTATGGCCTGCCCATACTTTGACTACAAACTTGGTCCTCAAAACATTACGTATTTTGCAATACATGTAATGTAACTAAATGACGTATATGCACTATTTCTATAAGTAATAAATAGCGAGTAAGATAATATAACGGTAACTAACGTTACAGTATGCAAGTAATTATTCTATCGATATGTAATGCTAAATAAGGTTTGCTAGTACATTATTTCAGCAACATGACAAGCCAGTGAATTAGTAGGTTTCAATAGTTGCTTTGCACAGTGCGTGACATTTTATCTGTATGTTATGCGGCTAGAGTTTTGACACTAGGCGTTTCTCAAAACCAAGTTCACTAAGTTCGGACTCGCGTCCTTGGTAGTTAGGACTTGGCAAGTTCGACTCCGGAGAACGAACTCCTGTGGACGGGAGAACACAAGTCCGGTGATTCTGCAAATGGAACAGCAGCGTACTTGATAACGTCACTCAGCTCGCGCTGGCTTCTCCGGTTATCTCTGTATTTATATTTTAGCCAAGAATAAAACAAAATTTGTTATTAAACCACTCTGCCTCTTTTCGTTTTATTTAAAGAAACAAACAAAAACATATTAATAGCCTCAGGCAACGAGTGATTAATTATCTGCAATGTAGGCTATGCTTATATTTAATAACAAAACGAAATATTAAACAACCCTGCCTCTTTTCGTTTACATTTAAAAAATATTAAATGTAATACTATTTGTGCATACTATGATTATCTTCACTGTAATGAAATGAAATAGGCTTTAACATAAAACACAGCCTTCTCTTTTTGTTAAATGTCAGTTTTAATGTTCAATAATAGCCATTATAAAAGGTATAAAATATACAATAAGAAATAAAGCAAACAATTCAGTCAAGCGTACAAAATCAGCGCTTTAGTATGATACAAAAGTTAAATAGCCATATATAAATTTATGAAACGTCATGTTGCCCTCAGACAAAACGGAGCCAACGGCAAACGTCAGAAGGATTAGCTGAGGTAAGGCTGCTCTCGGCTGGGTACATGAGCGCTGAGAGTCCGGTGATCGCCTGGAAAACTCAAAACTCCGACAACGTCAGATCAAATTTTCAGAAAGGCGCTATCTTTATCAATAAACCACAAATTTGAGCTTTAAACCAGCACATTCTCGCCTGAAAAAATCTTAAAACTGCATATCATGACATAATAGAGCCCGATCGAAAATGCGAGTTTGTAATCTCGTAGAATATATACGCCAAAATGAGTTTTTCGCGTGCATATGATACACACTTTATGGGGTATTATACGTACGAAACTGGACTGTTTGTCCGCCATAAGCAAAGCTGCAGCACACCGGTAATCTTGAATTTGAACGGCTGTACACGCTGTGCACTATAGCTCTGCATGACAGGAGTGTGATCAGCGCGCACACGAGCTTGATTGACACTGCTAAGACACTCCTCCTGACTCTGATTGGTTGGTTCTTACTGGGAGCGGTGTATTTCTGCAAATGGCAATAGGACCACTGGGAGGAGCCAGAGGAGCTTGATTTTTTCACAGATTATCTGTCTCATATTCTACTGTCAGGACATAATGACAGGTTTAACAAATATGTAAAAAATACATTTTTACAAAAGTTACCTACTGCAGCTTTAAGTACCACAGATGGGAAAATGTAACTAGTACATTAGTAATATATTTTTAATAAAATAAATTTAAATAAATTTTAGAATTACTATGTAAAAGTCTACTAAGATTGAACTAATTTTTAAAGCATACAAAGCACCCTTTAAAGAAATAGTAACTCTTCTGTATATTTTTGTGGTAGTACACTTTTATACTTTATTTCTGTCAGACCACTATCGTCAAAGACTTATTAATGATAAAGAATGTTAGCAATAAAACAATTTAAATGATAGCAATAAGCAATAGCAACAGTGAAAGCAATTTAAGGTTGGCGGTATGGAACTGTTCTGGGCAAAACTTCCCGCTCATTCAAGCAGCCATACATACATACATACAATACCAAAAAAAAAAAAAAAAAAAAAAAAACACGTGAACATCACCTGAAAGATAAATAAACATATGAGGAATTAATAACAACAACAACAACAATAATATAATAACCAAAAAACATGAACAGAGGTGCAGTACTGAGCCACAGGTGCAGTCAAATATTGAAGGAATAGAGGATGGAGGCGGTATGATGAGTGCAGTGCGGCGATCAAGCAGCTCTGAATGGCTGGAAGGTGTATTTTAAAGACGCGGTCTAATCTGAAAAGTATCCCTATTGGATGGCATGGATCAGCTGAGTGTCCGTTTACGCGAGCTTGACTGACGTGTCTTGCCAGAACTGACGCTATATGCTTAATTTCTGTCAGACCACCATTGTCAAAGATTTCTTAATGATAAAGAATGTTAGCAATAAAACAATTTAAATGATAGCAATAAGCAATAAGCAATAGCAACCACGATAGCAATTTAAGGTTGGTGGTATGGAACTGTTCTGGGCAAAACTCCCTGCTCATTAATCTGCTCATAATCTCATAAATGTATTTAATTAGGAATACACATGAAAATGCGACATCACACATGTGAGTGATACTGAATTGAATAATACATGGAAAACTGATGCAGTCACATTTTTGTAGATTCCATATCTCTCCCGGCATTTAAAATGTCCTTAACTTTGGGCCAAACATATATGATAAGCGATGGAGGAAAATGTCAGGAAAAAGGACAGAAAAGAGTGTTAGTGCGAGCTATGACCACAGAAACACCTTTATGTTCTCGATCATATTTTGACTGCTTTAGAAATATGGTGAAGGACTCATCAAATGAAATGTCAGAGACCATGAGATTGGATGCAGGGTCAAATTTAAAATTATGAGTAGTGAATTCCCCCACCTGGAGAAAGCCGTAAAAAGCAGAAAGAAAAACAGCCTCCAACGGTGCATCCACAAAATGAATAAAATACCCGTCTTAATTCTTGCACTTTTTTTTTTTTTTTTTTAACTAGAGAAAGTGTGAGAGGAAGACGTTTATCTTTGCCTTTTGGAGATTCCTTTTTGATGCCGTCTAGAAGGTGGCACACTGAGAGATTTCCCAATAGACTGCACTCTGATGAGTCTAGACATTATAGATGAAACTGAATTCCTGAAACTTGTCTTAATAGATGATTGCAGTTTTTCAGAAATGTGACAATGGGTTATTAATGCACACACCATTTTAATGTTAACGGGCAAAACAGGAACTGAAAAAACTGTGCAAAATGAAAGGAATTGTAGACAGGCAGAATCATACATTTTTAAGGTGGATTTGGCTAGACCAGCTCACATGAATCTGGAGGCTGAATTCAGATTCAGTTTTTCAGAGTGCCATTTAGTCGAGAACAGTCTGGTTAAAAGTTGGGCAATGCAGACATTGGGGTGAAGCGTCCAGGCACAGGTTTTTGAATTCCTGAAATTTGAATCGAGACAAACAATCAGCAATTTTATTGTTTTGACCAGGTATGTGGGTGGTGCGGAGTGTGAAATGGCGAGTGATGCTAGTCCACATGAGATGTCTCAGAAACCTATTAATAAAGGGAAGAGCACCCTTTATTGATATACACAGTGGCCTCGTTATGACAGTAGACCATAAAATTTCTCTTTGACCATTGATTACCCCATAGCAAGCAGGCTACGATTACTGGATATAATTCTAGCAAAGCTGTTGATGAAATATTTTGAGGTAAATTGAGCAATTCGGAGGGCCAAACATTTGCGAACCATTCATTGAAAAAAAAAATGCTGTATCTGACAAAGGGCGTGGCTTCTGTATAGAATTTGAGATCAACAGAAGTTTTGATGTAATCATTATAGAAAAAGGAAATGCTGTTCCACTTATCACAAAGAATGGACCAGAAGCGTAGTTCAGAGTGGCATCTGGCATCTAATTTAATGAGATCGACCTTGAGGAATTCTATTGCTATTTCAAGTATTCTGACTTATTTATACTGTTAAAGAGTTGGATTCTCATGTTAAACATGACCAAAGTTTCAAAACACAGTGCAGCAAGATGTTATAAAGGTCGGAATTCCTTGTACGGGCACTTCTCCTGGAAGAGTGTGCATGCACACACGCCGACCAGTGCGAGAGAGCAAGAGCACGCCCATCAATGCGTGTTCGGCTTTACGGAAGTCGTCGGCAGCGCTGCACAGGTCACAGGACTTCACAAAATCAACAATGTCACCAAAGAAGGTGTTTTTGGTTGTGAGGGAAAGATAGCCTCGCTTCCCAAAGAACCCAGCGTTAAGTGGAGCCGAGAGTTTTTTTAAGATAACCACAGAAACTGATAGTTGCATTCAATTTTTTTATTGGTTAAAATGAATGGACAATATCTTGTGTTTTTCCGTGGCTGCTCGAGCCCTCAAGATCGGCACTTATGGTTTCATAAAATAGGCCCAGTTCTACACTGGATTTGCAGATAGTTTGAAACTGAAAGATGGAGCGGTCACAGCGGTAATGAGGCACCTAAGTGCATATAATGTAAACAAAATGAATGCAGTGAATTCATAAATTCATTATTCATCATTCACTATACACTATATTCATTATAGTGATTCAAAAGTTAAAGTAAGACAATTATGTTTCTACTCGTTTTATATAGGCCTAAAAGCTCCAAGCGGCAAGAAAGATCACGACAGATCGAGAGACGTCTATGGACTGCAGTCTATGGGAAAGTATCCCATTTTCGATTCTTGTGAGGATTATTGTGCCTGCAAATTCACCCCCCGGAAAAAAAAAAAAAAAAAAAAAAAAAAAAAAAAAAAAACTCTCGGATCTACACAATTCACATAAATGACATTTTGATTCAAAACGGCTAGCGACTTGTTTGCAGGTATGCAAAATTAAAATGAGATTGGCAGAAACTGTGTGAGATACCCCCCCCTTTAATGTATTGATACAACGGTCTGGTTTGCAATTAGGATAGTCGATGACTAGAAAAATAATCTAGAAGATGAAGTACAAAAGGCAATTTGTGACTAAGTAGTATCCAACATAGAGCCTATGATAATGTGTTGAAAATATGAGGGCTGCTATGACAGCTAAAAGTGAGTTTGACTGAGAAGTACATTTTATTTCGCCAGCAAATGCCAAACAAGTGCCAAGCACCCTCTATTGGCTATTTTAATGGGCTTAATAGTGTTGTCTACTGAGGCTCAGAACAAGGAAAAAGACTCAAGAGGAATCAAACTATTAATGCTTGGGATTGATTCGTTGTTGTGAGGGGATGACAAATCGATTATTAGTTGCTTTTTCCCTTAATATTTTCTGGTTGTGGCACCTAATGGATTAATTCTGAATATGGAAAAAGGGGAGCTGTCAAATGGATAGATCATATATCCTTTTTCCACATCTTTAGCCAGTAAACTATCAACTACGTTCGGTTCTGGAAAAGCATACTATAGGTTATTGCAAATATGGGACATTTTAGGGAAAAGAGTTAAACCAGCCAAAAACCCATGCATGAGACCAGTTAAAGGTGCCCTAGATTCAAAAAGTAAATTTACCTCAGCATAGTTAAATAACAAGAGTTCAGTACATGGAAAAGACATACATTGAGTCTCAAACTCCATTGTTTCCTCCTTCTTATATAAATCTCATTTGTTTAAACGACCTCCGAAGAACAGGCGAATCTCAACATAACACCGACTGTTACGTAACAGTCGGGGTGAACGCCCCATTATTTGCATAATGCCAGCCCATGTTCCCAACATTATAAAAGGCATTAGACAAGGGCAGCCAGTTAACGTCTGGATCTGTGCACAGGTGAATCAACAGACTAGGTAAGCAAGCAAGCAAGAACAATAGCAAAAAATGGCAGATGGAGCAATAATAACTGACATGATCCATGATAACATGATATTTTTAGTGATATTTGTAAATGGTCTTTCTAAATGTTTCGTTAGCATGTTGCTAATGTACTGTTAAATGTGGTTAAAGTTACCATCGTTTCTTACTGTATTCACGGAGACAAGAGCCGTCGCTATTTTCATTTTTAAACACTTGCAGTCTGTATAATTCATAAACACAACTTCATTCTTTATAAATCTCTCCAACAGTGTAGAATTAGCCGTTAGCCACGGAGGACAGCCTCAAATTCACTCAGAATAAAACGTTAACATCAAAATAAATACTTTACTCACATAATTCGAAGCATGCATACAGCATGCATGATGAACATCTTGTAAAGATCCATTTGAGGGTTATATTAGCTGTGTGAACTTTGTAAATGCGCTGTAATATAGTCGACAGCTCATGTGGCAGGGAGCACGCAAATTAAAGGGGCGGCGCTGCCTAAATCAGTGCATTGTTAATGATGCCCCAAAATAGGCAGTTAAAACAATTAATTTAAAAAAATCTATGGGGTATTTTGAGCTGAAACTTCACAGACACATTCAGAAGACACCTAAGACTTATATTACATCTTGTGAAAAAGCATTCTTGGGCACCTTTAATAAATAAGTCAAAACAACGATCAGGATGTTTTCCCCATGCTATGCGAAGCTCTGGCACGTTGACCGGTGCAATTTTTTTTTTTTTTTCCCCCAAAGCTCGAGCTCTTACAGCAACACCACCCCCTTTGCCTTTCTGATGGGAGATTGTATCGATAATCATAACCTTGAGGGCTAGACTCATTTAAAGTAATGTAATCGTCCGGTTTTAGCCAAGTTTCCGTCAAACACAGCACATCTAGATTATTGTCTGTGATAATATCATTTACAATAAGTGATTTTGAAGAAAGGGATCTAATATTTAACAACCCAAGTTTTATCATTTGTTTATCATTATTATCTCTATTTTTTATTTGTTGAACAATTAAATTTTTACCATTAAATGGGTTTGGAAGTTTTTTTGTTTTTACTAATTCGGGGTACAGACACAGTCTCTGTGTGATAATATCTGGGTGTAAGAGTTTCTGTGTGTTGGTTATCTGACTTCTGTAACATGAGGCAGCTAGCAGACGGTTGGTTTAGCCAGTCTGTCTGCTTACTGACTTGGGCCCCAGTTTGTCATGTTTCAGTTCCAAGACTATGTGCCATATTACTAGAGAGAAGAGCAGCACCATCCCGAGAGGGATGAATACCATCTCTTTTCAACAGGTCAGGTCTGCCCCAAAAACGTTTCCAATTGTCTATGAAACCTATGTTATTTTGCGGACACCACTAAGACTCATGCTCTGGCTCCCGGCAAACATGTGACTATGGTGGCTGGTGACTATGGTGGCTGGTGTCTCTATTTTCACGTTCCGTGTAATAGAATCACCAATAACTAGGACACTTTCAACAGGATTCTCAGTGGGTGCGTCACTGAGTGGGGAGAACCTGTTTGATGTTCTTATTGGAACGGAAGAGTGGTGTTTTCTGCGGCTAAGCCGCCTCACCGTTACCCAAGTGCCCTGCTGTGCGGGCTCTACAGCTGGAACCGAACAATGTACAGAGTTCACTAAGCTAGTCGCATCCAAAATAGTATCTGAAGCCCTTGCATTCTTACAATCCTCGATTAAAGTTTGGATGCATGTCTCTAATTCTGAGGTTCTCTTTGTCAGCCTGACTATTTCCCTACATTTATGACATTTAAATCCCTCGTCGCTGACAGAGAGAGCTATGCTGAACGCGACAAATGGAACAGGTAACAATGCTAGGAGAGGATGACATGACTCACCGTGTTTGTAGACTGATCTGAGTTACCACAGCTGTTTGATGAACGCGTTGAAAAAGGAGCATGTGAGAGACTGATAACGCTAGCTATTAACAAGCTAGCGACATGCAAACGCGTTGTAACAGCGATTTAGATTAAAAGATTACAAGCTAGCGACCTAATGGCAGTTTCTTCAAAATGCCTTAAGGCTCTCAGCCATGGTACTAAAAGATCCAGTGCTACACATGTTATCCATGCTAAACACCCTGCATCACATCTGTCTCAGCAACAAGAGACAAAAGCCCTCCTCGACAAGCCAGAGGGAAATGTTTGGTGGATAGGACCTGGTGATTGTGTAGTTCCATCAAGTGAAGTATGTTCCATCGCATCAGACTGAAAGACTCCAAACCATTCAGAGAGCACTCTAGATGCATTGCACCTGCGGACATCAAGGATGTATGATGCCATTTCAAAGACCTGTTAGCAGCTGGAATCATTAAAGAGTCAAGGAGTCTGTACGCGTCGCCCATTGTAACAGCACTAAAAAAACGTGGGGAAATCAGGATGTGCATTGATTACCGAACTCTGAATGCTCGTACCATCCCAGATCAGTACACCACTCCCAGGATTGATAACACCCTGGACTGTTTGGCTGGTAGTAGATGGTTTTCCATACTGGATTTCTGCAGTGGGTATTAGCAATGGGGGAGGAAAATAAAGTGAAGACAGCGTTTATCTGTCCCAAAATCGGTTTTGGCTAGAGCACAGCTAGAACAAAGAAATGCTACACAAAAAAGACACTCTATATACATATTGACTTGAAACCACAAAAATGGACACAAAAAATATAAGGAACATGTCTTGTACATCTCATTCATCCAGGGAACTGTGCACATACAGTGGAAACCGCACCAATGTAATCTCACCCACTGACACAGAATTGGACATCTGGGTGATGCATCAACCAATTTACATCAAGTTTGAACTATGAGTTCAGAACACTGCCACACGGACTTTGAGAAAAGTTTGAAAAAGAAATAAAGCACTTCCAAGGTTCTAAAGGCACCGTTTTATTCAGGTGTGTATTTTGGGACAATGCAACAAGTTTCACAGGATGGAAAGGTGGAAAGTGATGGATGGACACCTGAAAAGCAATCAAGAAAGGCAGGAATTAGTAATCCCCTCCTCAACGGGAAGGAATTAAAGCTTTCCCAAGTGAAAAATCCTTGTTGTGAGTTTCTGACCTGATGAGGAAAGAACAACAAAACCAAGGTTATACTCTTACTAGTAAACCTTTCAATGCACAGACATTCAAGCAGCCCAACTGCTCCTGCAGAGGACTCTGGCTCCTGACCTAGATAACTCAAGTACCTCTAACCTACAGAAGATCCTGCATATCGACCACCGTCTGACCTACATTTCTCTGGATTACACAAAGATCCCCAAAACTCAGTGCAGCTCTGCAAGTGTTGGAAAGCCATCCAGTCTCTCCCACTGCAAACAGAAGGATACCAGTGGAAGACGTTTCCCATCGAAAGACTGATCACCCAACCAAGTGAAACATAAGTATAAGATAACCAAAACTTTTTCCAAAGGCCTTGGCATTAGGTTGTAACTATATGAGATTGCTATTTGTGTAGAAACTTTATCTAGGGTCATTGTATACAGATAGATACACCAGTGAAGTTGGGGTTATATGGAGAAACGGGGCTCCTGCCAGAGCGGAAGAGTGGAAGAAAAGGCAGTGGAACCGAAAGTAGAGCCGAACTTGCTTTCAGCTTATATTTCCCAACTATCCAATGGATGAGTTGGACTTGGGAGCTGGGCCACTGCTGTTATTGGAGAAAGTTTTACTGGAGAAACTGTGCTCCTGCGGGAGCGTGAAGGAATAATCGCTGCTGCAGTAGTGGAGATAGTTTGTAGAGAAACTGAGCTCCTGCAGGAGCATGGGGACATCACTGCTGTGGCAGTGGAGAAAGTTTTACCGGAGAACTGAGCTCCTGCAGGAGTATGAAGGAATAATCACTGCTGCGGCCATGGAGATGGTTTCTAGAGAAACTGAGCTCCTGCGGAAGTATGGGGGACATTACTGCTGCAGCGGTTGAGAAATTTTAAAGAACTGAGCTCCTGCGGGAGTCATTGAGATGGTACTGCTGTGGCAGTGTGGGCATTTGGATGGAGAGGTGGAGCTTCTGTGGGAGGTAGTGTTATAGTGGTTAGATGAAGAAGCTGGTTCTTGCGAGAGCTGCGAGGGTGGATACTGCTGCAGCAGTTTAGAATGGAGATATTTGAAATATTTATTGGAATAATGGTGTTAAAGTGGATAAGATTAGCCTGTAGGTTAGGGTGTATGGGAACAGCTGGTGCTAAAAATTTAGTTGAGCTACTATGATGTAGGAACTATTTGATCGGATCTAAGCATCCGATGATTAGCGTCCAAGTGCTTGGATCTGCTGCTGGGAAAGGTCTTTTTGGGCAGCTGTGGTTGCTGCACCTATACAGAATGAATGGCTGCAAAAGTGCTCCGCTGGGATCCCGGATTGAATCAATATGGACTTGAGGTGTTTTTGGAACCAGAAACGGGTGACAGGGTGATTGGAATAGTCTGTGAAAAGTGGGTCGGATGGAAGTTTAGCCTCTGAGCTTCTGAAATGGAGGTAGGCTAGGAGGGATTGGTATGGTTGGATGGGAGATGGGAGATTGTGATGGTGAGTTCTGAGCATCTGTGGAAACCGAAAAAAAGCCAAAATGAACACTGCATCAAGTGTGTGGGTGGTGTTGATGGACTGGTAAACTTGGCATTTAGTATTTCTAAAGTTACTGGTTGTCTAGCGTCTGGGCGGGTGGGTTGAGTTATTTGGATTCCTTTAATGAGCTTGGCTATTTCTGAATTGGCTATTTCTGAGGAGGCTGAACTGAAAATAAATTTGTGGAAAAATTGGATTCCACTTGGATAACCCTTGATTGAGCTGACTTGGAGGCTTCTTGGTGCCGTTGAGATGAAAAATGAATGAAGGTGGGCAGAAAAAAAAAAGCAGGTTGTAGGTGGAGTGGAAAGACAAAACTTTTCCATGTGGTTAGGTAGGATTGTAGGGTTCTAAGGGAAATGGCTTGGAGAATGGTATTGAGAGACGCATCGAGGAGGAGTTTCAGTGGATGGTTTATGGGAATATGAGCTCTGAAAAGTGAGGTACTGGGGTTGGGAATGGGTCAGCCTCTAGTGCAGCCTGAATTTCTGGAAAGCAAAACGAGAGAGGGAGTCAGCCATTTGATTTTTTGACCCGGCGACATGTTTTGCAATCATGATGAATTTGTCCCATGCTGAAATCCAAATTAAGCATCTTAGGAGAGGCATTAGTGCAGGGGAATGTGAACGGCCTTTATTAATGCAATGCACAGTTGCTTCATTGTCACAATGAACTATAATGCTGTTGGTGGACCCCCACAGAAAGGCTGCTACTACAAGAGAGTACAGCTCAAACAGCACTGAGGATGTTAGTAACTGCGATGAGTCCAACAGCTGGGGGGGGGCCATGTGGATGCGAACCAACGGCCTTGGTAAAATCCCCCAAAACCGATGGAGGGAGCTGCGTCAGTAAACAGTTGAATATCCGCAGGGAGAGAAACCAGATTATTATAAAAGAAAGAGAGACCGTTCCATTGTTTAAGGAAGGTTATCCACAGACTGAGCTCATTGCAGCACAAACTAGTTAGGAGATTTGATTCTTTAGTGTGTGAACTGAAGATGCAAGGGAGAGGAGATGTGAGATGAAAGGCCGGCCTTGCGGAATTATATGCATCCAAGTTTAAATGGCCGAGCAAAGATAGCTCACATTTGGAACAATTTGGACTGTCTATGAGGACGGACGCACTTGAATTATCCAGTCAATTTTCGCCTTGGGTAGTAAGGCATGGTAATTGACTGTGTCTAAGTTGATGCCCCAAAAAAACAACGGACGTGGCTGGACCCATAGTTTTATCTTGAGCGATTGTGATCCCGAGAATGGCGAAAACATTTTGGGACTTTGGAAAGATGTGAAGCTGGAAAGGCATCGGGAGGCGAGATGATTAGGAAATCGTCAAGCAGGTGAATAAAGAATTACATGATTATTAGATAGAATCCAGCAAATAGTCTCTGATAACATGTTGAAAACCTTGGGGCTGCTTTTACAGCCAAACATTAGGCAGATGGCAAAGTAAAATTTTTCATGCCAGCATACGCAGAATAAATACCATGAATCTGGGTAGATGAGCATCACTTTGAATGCAGCAATGATGTTGACATATGCGAGTCAAGCACCACGCCCCACGTTTTTAATCAATGTCACAGCTTGATCGATGTTGTGGTAATGCAGAGAAAATTCTTTTTCGAGAAATGAAGCTGTTTATGCTTGGGAACAAAGAATTGTGCGGAGCTGTGAAATTGATTATCAACCGTTTTTTTTTTTTTACCTGAAAATTTCTTAGTAGCCACTCTAATGGGGCTGATGCGGAAATACTCGAAAGGCTGAGTGTTAAACGGGCCGATCATAAAGCCTGATTCGATTTCTTTTTTTAATTGAGTTATCTACTGTGTTGGGCTCAGCTAGAGCGGACTGGAGATTATTGCAAATAATGCTCTGTGTGGGGAGGATTTCCACACCGGGTTCGAAACCATGCTCGAGACCAGACAGTAAATATATGTAAAGTTAGTGTCAGGGTGGTGAGACAATTCTGCAGACAAATGGGAAATACTCACAGGAGTTGACAAGTAATTTTTTGAATCTTTATTTTGGGCACTTTTGACAGGGCATATTGTACGGGCATAAGAGCTGCCACAATAGTTACAAATATGCATGAAGCGGCAAAGCTATCTTGAGCACTTCCCTGTGTTGAAATTGTTGCAGACCTGTTTAGTGGAAGAAATAATTTCTCCTTTTAAAATCTGAAACTGAAGAGTTGAAGTTAGTGTTTGCTGGCCACGGGACATAACCAGTCAATTTTACCTGTGAAGAATCTGGACGGGGGGATTTGAAGGGTTTATCAAACGACAGGCTGTAGTGGAATGGGCGACTGATCGGCAGACCGCACAAGTGATGTTATAACAGCTCATGAACACACTGTTGTCCAGATCCATGTCTAAAGCTCCCCAGTAAGAGCACTGGTTCCACTGGGTTACTTGTACGGCACATTTTACAGAAAAAAGCTTGTGGTACGTGTAAAAGTGGGTACCTCCAAACGATAGCATGAGTTCAGTGATTAATCGCAAGAATCACTGAGTTCTCATCTCTTGTAGTAAAGTGCAGCGCAAATTATTTTACTGTAACTGTGGGATTATGTATTGGATTTTTGAGTGTGACTGAAGACTTAATATCTTCAGTTGCACAACATCATTTTTTGTGAAACTAAAATGCAAACAAAGCATATATTAAAGGCAGGGTAGGTAAGAAATTTTGTTCCAAATTTGTTTAAACTTTCTATATATATACATGCATAATTAAAATGTAAGAACTCTGATAAAAAGAGTATAAAAATCGAGTGACTCTAGACCGTTTAATCTGTATTAAACACAGCTAAATATGAGAGAGAGATAATCTTTGTTGGGGAATCCAAGAGGCATGGATCCTAGGAATACCAAAACAATGGCAGAGAAACAGCAAGCTAAATTCACAGTATCGGCCTATGCAGTTAGTGAAGGCAAACCAGGCAAAAAAAGGAAGACAGTAACAGTACAAGAAAAGGCAATGAACAAAAAGTCTTTGGATAAACAAAGAAATAAAACGCGAGTTAATATCGGCGTGGCTTTCCAGCGATGGCGAGAACTGAGGGACTCAAGGGGCTGAAAGTGACTCCTTGATGGCTTTATTTTCTGCTGGACAGGTAAATCTTTCTTTTTGTATTTTGATCATACATATTTTTTTGTTTATTTTTCATGAAGCATGTGTCATTAGCACACGTAGCTGCGTAATATAGCTAACATAACATTACTTAGCGAGCCGTAGTAGAGACGATAAATAATGATAGCTATAGTGTTGAATTGTGCATAATTTTACCCTCTGTCTAACTCTTTTACCATGTTCACCTGTAAGTTTACCTGCACGTTTTTTTTTCGCCTTTGTTTTGTTTTTATATTCTCTACCTATGTTTACTGATGTCTTTATCTGTATCTGTGTGTGTCGTACACACTTTGTTGTATGTGTGTGTTATTATTTTGTGTCTGCAATGCAGTTGTGAGTTGATATTTGAGTGTATGTTACTCTGTTGATCTGTAGAACAACGTATATGTTATGAATCTTACACGAAATTCATCTTCATCACAGTGTAAATGATGGTAATGGAAAAACGTGTATCATGCAACCTGTTTTTAGCTTTGCCTTATAGATAGCTCGTTAGCGAATCAAAAAATATATATTTTAAACTTTACCAATATCAATATGCTAGCTTGATAGTGAGTACTAAAATACATCTTGTTTGTTTATCTTCATAATTATAAAGTTATTTTTATTACATGTGATTCTGACATGATGTCACTACATGCCGTGCTCCTTCCTCTCCGCTCGTCTCAGGTAAATAATGCGTCTTCCAGCTCAGTGGTCGGAGTCACACGTTCATGCGTTTTTGGGGCGTGGCTTTTGGAAGGAGCCCAGAAGGGAGGGGTGGAGTGAATGGAAATAATGAGCTGTCTTTAAAAACAGTCGTGAGAGGTCTACAGACACTCGATTTTTATACTTTCTTTTTCAGAGTACTTACATTTTAATTATGTATTGATATATAAATAAAGTTTAAACAAATTTTGAAAAAAAGTTTTTTATACATTTTTTTGCCTACCCTGCCTTTAAGTATCAAGTATGAATAAATGTAACTTTTAAGAAAAAAATTAATAAATATGAGAGAGAGATAATCTTTGTTGAATGTTCAACAAATTATTTTAAATGGCATGAAACACTTTAACAAATGAAAAATCAATGAACAAACTTACAGACGATGGCCTCTTTGGCATGAAATGACAAGTATATAGCTTTTAGCAGGGAGACATCTTCTGCTGCATCTCTGCTATTGTGAAGTGAAAAACTAAGATGGCTGCCGTGACCTCTAACCTAAGTCACATGATGCATCTTAGCCAATGAAATAAACCCAAAATTAAAATGACTACATAAATGGGTAGAACACTTCCCGCCTTTTTTTTTTTTTTTTTTAAATACCACCATCATCAATAACAGTGTTTTAAAATATTACTCCTGCAGCAAATTAGCTCAAAATAAATATGAATAATTAATCATAACTAGTTATAATTAATTATTAATATTTTAATCAGTTAATAAAATTAACTTAATGTAATAAAATTAATATTACAATCAATTAACCTGTTGTTCAATGAACACACAGTGTTAATTGTTTATTAATTCTAAGAAATGTTCATTTCCAGGTTATGGGAAATAACAATCTTATTCTTCTAAAAGCCTGTAGTCAGGACCGACATGAATAGGGACTCCCGTATATGAGCGCAAAACACGGACAACCTTACGTGTGACATGAACAAGACTTTATTAACTAGACTAAACACTTAAACTACTCTAACATTCACACACATACATGCATACAGTTTACCGAGAGAGAGAGAGAGAGAGAGAGAGAGCTAAAGCAGAGTACAGGAAGCAAGAGGTTACAGCATTGTTGGACATTTCAGCAGATCAACAGCCTTGAGCAAACCATCAGTGTAGTTTTAACAGGCCCCTCTTTAAAAGGGGTAAGGATACTCAATGTATCCGATAATGAGACTAAGTTTGATACTTGCATGTCTCTCCAAGTTGAATTAAAACTGTCCTGATGCAATTTGTGGAGGTTTCCGTTGAATCTTTGCTGATATTGTCTTGATGAAAGAGAACCAGTTGGATTCAGAGGATCTTTGGTGAATGGAAGGTCTAGGCCGAGGCCTGGCACAAGCTTGGGGTTCCTTAGAAGCTTCTAGCTTCTTACAGCATCATCTTGACATCAGCATTTGTCAGTAAAAAAAGAAGAAGAGGAGGACGAGCAGGAAGAGAGGGGGTTCCTTGTGATCAGTGAATATAAGGGGTGAAGATGTCACACCCTCTTGAGGTGTCTGAGCCAATAAGGAGTTCCCCTTTCAGAGGGAAGTTTTACGAGTCTTTGTTCTGTAGCAAGATATTAGCATAAGACACTGGATTGGATGAATGAGAGAATAACCTTCTAGCTTCCTATAATTCTAACATGTCACAGAGTTAGTAACATGTAACATAAATTACCAAATAGGAAATTAAAGTTGGAGTCCGTAGATACCAAACATGCTGCCAATGTGATCTCAGTTAACTATACATTTGCAACTATGGAACATTAATACCAAAATAGTTCAAAAGAGAGAATTAATACATAGAATAAAGCCTATAAAAGGAAAGTCATGAGATGGGAAAATTGGATACATGTTTATACATTTCCCAAGTGGTTATATAGAGAATACATAGGATTAAGAGAGTTTATTTGTCCTTCTCAGGAAGAATGAGTCACTAGTCTCTCCAGAATTCTTCTGGATCATAAAAGTACCATATAACTGTAACAGGACACCTAGGTTGGCCTGTGTGCTAGCAACATTGGGATGCTGGTTACAGTTTTAGGGGGATGAGTTCAGAGAACTTTGATAGTGAGAGTGAGTTTATGGGTAATTCATTAAATACAATGAATAATTGTGTGGCTGATTGGTCCAGACGTTACACTCCTGTGACAGAAGAAAGATCACTTGGGACACAGGTCTCAGATAAGTTCTACAGTTTCCATCCTTGGTGACACTGATTTCAATTTTGCTGACCTTATCACTGTGTAGGATTATTCCCGAACAAAGCTCACCAAATTACCACAAACTCCACATTCCAAAGATCAAAGAGTCAACTCATTCCCTTACTGAACCATTTGTGAACCATAAAGTTGGACCTGGAAACTAAAATGGCTGATCGAAGATGGCCCCTCAATGTCTGCTTAATTACAAATGCATTTGATTGTAGTAACAGAGCAAAAGATCAAAGAGACTCTCTTTCGCTGTGTTGACTTTAAGAAAACAGATGGATCAGCAAACACCAAGGTGTAAATTCACGGTTATCAGAAAACTCGGCCCTGCGACACATCTTGAGGTGAAGATCACAGCAGGGCACCATGGGAATCACCCACAAGAAACTTTCCCTCTGCCCAGCTTTGCATTTCAAAAGACATTCCAAAGTTTCAGAGACAATTTAGAAAATACTGCCAGAGATATGAACTTATCACCAAAAGCAGTCTCTAACATATCATATGTATTAAGCATGTCTTATTTTGTTCATGGAACGTATGTAATTCTTTCTGTGTGTTTTAAATATTGATTACTGGTAAATTTGAAGAAAATCTACCTCAATTACAGAAAGTGTGTACTGTTTGGTATGGTTGTGATGGATGAATGCTTTCCAGTATTTTGATGCAAAATTGATTTATGTAAGATGTATGACTTTTGAACCAGCAAAATTAACTTCTCAAAGTTCTGACCAAAATCCCTAACGAAGACTCAAAGCCAACTTCTTCCCCACGGACGTCGTCCTTCAGAACTCTTGACCGAGCCACGCGCTTCCTTCAACTCCATCACGAAGGGAACACGCGCTTAAAGGAGCAGCCAACGCAAGTAACACAGGTCTCCTAATTTTGCTGAGCTGGTGCAATTTTATTAAGCAAATGAAACTATGGTTGAATTGCTAGTGTATTAATTCTCTCAGGTTACGGTCAGAGAAACTTGTTAAAAGCTAAACATGCATGTCCAGCATGTCATGAGTGAGATGAGAGTGACTGTTTTGAAGCAGCATGGAGTATAATATGCAATGTGCAACTCCGATACGTCGCTCCCAAGCTCCTCCCATATGGGATGCATGAGGGGGATTGAAAATCCAGTGACATCCTTCCTCACTAAAGTAGTTCTTAAAGCTAGGATCCTCTGCAAGCATTCCCAGCTCCTTACAAGAACCCTTGAAATTTGTGCCACAGTCTGATCCAATGTTAATTTCATTAACGAAAACTATGACGAAAAGACGACACCAATGAGAGACGACACCAATGTCATTAGACGATAACTGTGACTAAATCAACACATGCAATACCATTGACGAAAAAAAACGAGACTGAAATGTGGCTAAAAGACTAAAAACTTTACCAAAAAAAAAAAAAAAAAAAAAAAAAAAAATCACTCTTTTGAAATCACTTTTTGTTTTTGTCGAATTAAGGACACAAACATTACAGATTGTTTTTACGAGTGTTCATGCTTACGGTTGCCAGATTTCCGTAATTTAAACCCCCAATCAGAGCTTTTCTGTTAAAAGAACACATTTTACTTAATCTTTGCAATCTGGCAACTATCTCTCTACACTGAGGAAGAAGCGCGGATTATCTGAAAACAGACAGGTAAGCTGGAGTTCAGCCATCTTCATTTCAGATTTTCTACTTAAAGTGTCATTCATTCGGTCTATAATTGCGCTGTTCGTTTGCTGACTAAAGTGTAGGCTGATATCCAGCAGTGGCTCTCAAACTGACGTACGTGAACAAAATTCTGAGTTTGCTGTTCATTTTATTCTACTCCACCTTAAAATAACATTAAAACTGGGCATGTATTTCTAGCAGGTAAAATGCCGTAAATACACAACATTCAGTCAAATTACTGACTGCATCCACGCCAGCAAATCACATGATGTTACTGCTGTTCTCGACAATATACCTTTGTAAAAGTGAGGATTTAGCACTTACTAGCATGAAGAACAAATATAGACAGACTGCATAGAGATTTAAGATTAAAACTCTTCGATACAAAAACATACCCTTCTGAGAGTTATTGTTTTTAATGTTGATCATATTACACCAGCAAGAATGCAATGTTTCCCGAATATCCACACGATTTCAAATGTGACATTGATTTTATATAACATTTCAACAAACAAAAGGGTAATACTAAGTGATGTACATTTTCAACAGTATTGTCAGTATTTTTGCTCTATTTCGCAACGAAAGCCACAGCAGAACTGCAGCACACAAGCCGTTTCGTGAACAAATCTGCAGCTTTAGATGGATCGTCAATGATTCAATGACCCATTCATAAATAACAGCCTCTTGCTTTGATACTGAAAGAATGAATGACTCGGATTCACTCATATAAACAGTGACTTACCACCGCCTGCTGGCGGTTTTAATGTAATATTTAAAAGCATCACTTCATTTTTATCATTGTGTTTATTAATTTTTTTAAAGCATTTATTTTATAAAGGTATTTATAAAAAAAAAAAAAAAAAAAAAAAATCAATTTAAGAGGACAAATATTGCCCCTTAAAAAGGTGTAACTGCAGTCTAAGTGGAAAAAAGAGGGTACGCAGAAAGATGTTAAATCCCTCAGGGGGTACAACACTCTAGAAAGTTTGAGAACCACTGAAAAGGGATATATAACATTGCACAAGTGCTACTGCTATGAGTCAATACAGCCCGTTACCTTGATTCACATTTTTCATTAGCTTATATGAATTGGTCTAAAGAGAAAAATTATGACGACTATTTTGTATAAAGACTACATATAAAATAGCTATGAAAATTAATGTTGGTAAACGTAGTTTGACAAATGACTTTTCGTCGACTAAAACTAGACTAAATATGAAAGACAAAAATTATGGTAAAAACTAAATCAAAAATGGCTGCCAAAATTAAAACTGGTCTGATCTGATTTGTTTCACTGGACGCGTTATGGCAAAAAAAAGCGTAGGAGGGCGCTGATAAAGGTGGAGGCATCAAGAGAATCAATTAACTCCCTGAGGTCTGAAAACGCACTTTTTTCCACATTGCAGTAAAACAGACTTAAAATACTCTGCCATTTTTTGTCATAGAGACATAAGTAATACATCAATTCAAACTATAGAATATCTTCTTTTATTTGTATACACTCAGAGTAAAAACAAAATGTTGTGCTTTTTGCAAAATAAAGAAAACTAAAATGATGTATGATCTGTCCTCTCCCTCTGAACAAAGTTTAATCTGATAGTTCTCAGAAAATGAACTATAACTAAGTGACTACTAATCACAAAAAAAAATAGACTTAGGTCTAAAGACATGTTGAAATGTCAGGTTTTAATTCATATAAGTCATATTGAAAACAAAAATTCTGTGTTTATTTAATCTGTATGAAAAGAGACACATGTCAGAAATCCGTGATTCAGCTCATTATCCCCTAATGCGGCCACGCCCACGGAGCCAGCGCTATTCAGACGCAAATTATGAGTCAATACAGGCATACATCATCTCAATCGTGTATTTATTGTCTTGAAAAGTGTTTATCTGTATGTAAAAGCCTGTATGTTAGCGACCCCTGGAAGACATGCCGTTAGTTCCTGGTTCTTCTTCTTCTTTAGAATAATTTGTGGACTAAATGTGCACAGAGCGCGCCCTCCGGCTGCAAGAATTAATTGAAAACACCATTCCTGAAATGTCCTCTTATTCTTTAGAATAAATTGTGGACTAAAGGTGTACAGAGCCCCCTCCGGCTACAAGTATGAATTGAAAACACCAGCGCTCATAGTGATAACAATGAATATAGAATAAATATAACTCTTCTGTATAGCAAATTGACAAACATATGAGAATCCATCAATATTTCTCCAAATGTGAATGCTTTTAAACTAAAAACCTATATTCAGACTCTTTGCATCACAGAAATACATTATATTTTAAATGGTATAATAGAATACCATTATTTTAAATTGAGCTGAGACATGATTACAGAGGTTTTTTTTCACAGCCTACCTGACTGAAAGGACTCAATATGCAGCACCATTAGAGGTTCTTTAAGCAATTCTTTTGTCTTCTCAGGTGTAAATGAGCCATTATTTATGATGATTCACGCCTCCACGCATACTGTGTTTCTTGACAAAAAGTGTCTTACAAAAACTAAATCAATATATTGTGTTATAGGAACAAGTAGGCATTATAATTTTTACATAATTTTGAAGCAAAAACTCTAGTCTACAACCCCCAATACCCAGAAGTCTTGTAAACACAGATTTAATATATATTTTTGGCCTTATTTCAGTGACTTAATTTTTTTGTTTTTTCAATAACCACGCATAAACGTTATTCCTTCAAAAACACAAACATGTGTATACATGTTCCTCACATATTATGGTAGCCTAGTTTGTGTTGAATACAGTGTAATGGCACCTTTGTCATTAATATGTTTATGAACAACTGAAGAAAGCACAAATGTCAGGGCATGTCAAAACTTCTCCAGGCACCAAATCAGCCTCAGACTCCAGAGGGTTAACTCAAAGTGCACCGCTTGAATGGTCAAACAGGTAAAAACGAGTACTCATCTTTTGCTGTCTGCAAGACCATCCAGGGCCCAAAGACATCAAGGCCGACATAAGTGCAGGGTGGATCAGTGACAAGTCAATCTGGAGGAAGATCTGCCATCTTCTGTTCCACAGGTCTTCCTCTGACAGATGATGAATTTATGAATCACACTATGAATGCGTTTCTTTGCCCCAAAAATCCAGAATCCTGCATTCCTTATAGCGCCTTCTGTAAACAGGCGGCCTTGGTGTCAGACCCGTTCATGAAAATGTCTCATGATCAGAAGGGCTATGTGACTTTTCCCAGGAATGATAATGAGATGCTTTTCTCTTTGTTCAATAGGAGCATGTTTGAGTCTACCACCTACCCTCAGAAGCTCATCCTGGTCAATGAAGTGGTTCAAAATTTTCAGTCCACTCGTTTTTGAGATATCCTTACCTACAGAAAGACAAGCAAACTCAACAGGGTAGCTCTCCCGTTGAACACAATGTACTATCACAACTTCTGCCTGTGAAAGTTCCTCTGTGAGTGTTTTGTCACAAAAGACGCACTTTTTAACAGGCACTCGCTACCTCAATTTTGGATCTGAATGAATGCATGATGTGGATTAAGTTAGAAATAGCTCGTAAGAGACTTTCCCAAGTTAAAAAAAGCACTCAAAGCGACGTGATTCAAGTGTAACAGGAAAGTCATGGGGTGTCAGATCTGTACAGTTAGAGCGTACTTCCACATCTGAATCAGGATCAATTTGGTTGAATGTCTGATTGTCTTCATTACACTCTGACTCAGTTCGAGAAAGAAAGGAAAGCCCAGAAATCCATGTGGAGTCTTTCAAATCTGAGGCAAGCACTGAACGTGTTGCACGATCAGCAGAATTATGACTTGTGGAAATGTAATGCCACTGTTCTGGCCTTGTAGATTTCCTAAGCCGCTGAACTCCATTAGTATACGTAAAGTATACGTAAAACCGCCTGGTTTGGTTATGAATGTTCCACAACACTACTTTACTGTCAGAATAGAATTCTACAGCAGTTGGGGCGAAATCCAATTAATTTTGAATGAGTTCTGCCAATTCTACTGCCAGGACAAGCTCCAAACGAGGTATTTGAGCAGACAGAGGTTTGAGCAGACAGCAGAGCCAGCTTAGCCTTGCCAAGGACAAACCCTACATCACAAGACCCATTGTCATCCATCACCCTAAGGTAGGCAACTGCAGCAATTGCCTTTGTTGAAGCATCTGAGAGAACATGAATTTCTGTCCTTTGTGCCAAAGACAGAGTAACCTTTGAGTACACTCTGGGCATTTCAAACTGAGCCAAATCCTGCAAAGAGTGTTTCTAAGCCTCCCATTCAGCTTTCCTGTCTGTAGGTAGAGGAGCATCCCAATCTTTTGTGTCAAATGTCAAATTCACGAAGGAGGAACCAAGAGGGTCAAAAATACTGTTGACAGTTGCCAAGACACCTCTACGTGTGAATTTATGAATCACACTATGAATGCGTTTCTTTGTTTCTTTGGAAAATGGAGGAAAGGTAACATTGTACTTCCTTTTGTACTCAGAACCTTGATAAATCCATTTTACTGTTGACAGTTGCTAAGACACCTCTACGTGTGAAAGGCTTCTCTTCCACATCAACACAGAAAGTGAAAGTGTCAGTTTTAAGATTCCAGCTCAGACCAAGGCCCCTCTGAATAGGTAGAGTATTCTTTTCTAAATCCAGGTCCTTAAAGTCTTTCAAATGATCCTCCACTGGAAAAGCATTCATTAGAGCAGGACTGTTAGATGCTATTTTATGAAGCCTCAGGTTGGAACTTGCGAACATCCCTTGAGTTCTTTTCAACAGATCAACTGCTTCCTCAACCGTGTGTACTGATTTCAGGCCATCATCCACATAAAAGTGAAGCTCTACAAAGGCTCTTACATCCTTCCCAAACTCTAGTTCTCCATGTTGAGCTGCACGATGAAGTCCATAGATTGCTACTGCGGGAGAGGGGCTATTTCCAAAAACATGGACCTTCATTCTAAATTCTGAGACATCTTTGGAGGGATCATTGCCCTCAAACCATAAGAACCATAAGTTGTGATGATCCGCTCTCAACACCAAAACTATGGAACATCTGCTCAATGTCAGCAGTACATGTTACCACCTCTTTTGGAAAACGCAGCAAAACACCCAGAAAGGAGTTATTAAGATCAGATCCAGAGAGAAGCGATGCTTCTTTCTATTTGCTTTTTAACCAAAGCCTCTGGCTTTAATCTGGTTTACACTGAATGCGCCAACACTAAAGCTTGGATAATTATGAGCATGTGCTTCCTGTCACACAAAGTCAGTAAGAAAGGAAAATGAAGGAAAGGTAACATTGTACTTCCTTTTGTACTCAGAACCTTGATAAATCCATTTTTCTTGCAGGTGATAAGGCAGCTTCTCAATTGGATTGACTCCTCTGGGAGGTGTCCAGGTAAGAAAGAAAGCTTTAGCTGACTGAATTTCACATGGTAGAATCTCCGATTTCCCTCATGCCAATCAGTCTCACTTCTTACAGATTCCGAGCCGATCCGTTTTGTTACCAGCGGCACAGGCAATAACGTCAGCTGCGCATTCTCGCTCTCTTCTGTGTCACGGTGAAGTGACACCTATGAGTGACACACACCCGTGCGGGTGCCTCCTCTCTCTCACTCGTCTCATTCGCTCCGGTTAAACAGTGCTTGCATTACGCCTAATTTTAGTCATTCCTGCAGGTTTCGCGCTTACACCAAAAGCACGTGCACCACTGTTCTATATAGGTGGAGCGGACAAGCCACTCTCAGTCTCAAAGAGGTGTCAAACACAGTCACAACTACCAAATTAAGTGGCTTACTGTGATTAAACTGTCAAATACATAAAAAAGGATGTCAAAACCAGCAGCACAGGCAATCTTGGCGAGTATTCAGATAAACAGTCAGTTTTTAATCGTTAAATAGATAAGAAAGCGAACCCATGTTGTATGAAACAGTATTAGGTCCATTGAACACCGTTCATAAACTCTTAAAGGGACAGCAGTCAAATATTCCTGCTGCTGTCTGTCATGTTAATCGAACAAAAGACAAAAAAAAAAAAAAAAATCACTTTCTGCTCTTGACTGATCATTATAAAAGGTGTTTAAACAGCAAAACATCCACTTGCTCATATTTGACAATCGGCATATCAGATATTTCATGTTATAGTTAAAGGTGCCATCAAACGTTTTTTTACAAGATGTAACATAAGTCTAAGGTGTCCCCTGAATGTGTCTGAAGTTTCAGCTCAAAATACCCCATAGATTTTTTTTTAAATAATTTTTTTAACTGCCTATTTTGGGGCATCATTAACTATGCAACGATTCATGCTGCTGGCCCTTTAATTGCTCGCGCTCTCCGCCCCCCCAGAGCTCTTGACTCTATCGTTGCATAAACAAAGTTTACACAGCTAATATAACCCTCAAAATGGATCTTTACAAAGTGTTCGTCATGGAGCATGTCTAATCACGCAAGTATGGTATTTATTTGGATGTTTACATTTGATTCTGAATGAGTTTGATAGTGGCTAACGGCTAATGCTACACTGTTGGAGAGATTTATAAAGAATGAAGTTGAGTTTATGCATTATACAGACTGCAAGTGTTTCAAAAAGAAAATAGCGACGGCTCTTGTCTCCGTGATTACAATAATAAACGATGGTAAGTTTAACCACATTTAACAGTACATTAGCAACATGCTAACGAAACATTTAGAAAGACAATTTACAAATATCACTAAAAATATCATGATATCATGGATTATGACAGTTATTATCGCTCCATCTGCCATTTTTCTCTATTGTTCTTGCTTGCTTACCTAGTCTGATGATTCAGCTGTGCAGATCCAGACGTTAATACTGGCTGCCCTTGTGTAATGCCTTTCATAATGTTGGGAACATGGGCTGGCATATGCAAATATTGGGGGCGTACACCCCAACTGTTACGTAACAGTCAGTGTTATGTTGAGATTCGCCTGTTCTTCGGAGGTCTTTTAAACAAATGAGATTTATATAAGAAGGAGGAAACAATGATGTTTGAGACTCACTGTATGTCATTTCCATGTACTGAACTCTTGTTATTCAACTATGCAGAGGTAAATTCAATTTTCAATTCGATGGCACCTTTAACAAATTTGTGAATATTTTGAATAAAAAAGGAAAACTGAAATGAAAAGCAGATTTTGAGTCATACAGCGCTGCGGTGTGTGACATGACAAGCAATGACGCGTCACCATGTAAACAAAGTGATACGTTCTAAATAACGGTCGCCTTGAAAAACTCGCGCTGCGGGGTCAGCCAGAATATTTTAAACTTACGTGCGAAAGGGTAATTTTATTTTCCAACTAATGACTCATCCAGGCTTTCCAATAGGTTGCACGTGAGGGGGGAAAAGTAGCTTCCTTCCACTTAAGAGTTGTGCACTTTTTATTTTAATATATCTATTTACATAAATACCATTTTCTATTTAAAACCTATAATTTTGTTATTTTACTTTATTACTTTATTTTATTTCCCAACTAATGACTCATCCAGGCTTTCAAGTTGCACGTAAGGGAAAAAAGTAGCTTTCTTCCACTTAAAAAGAGCTGGGCACTTTTAAGCACTTTTTATTTTAATATATGTCTTTACATATATTTTTTTTTTCTACTTAAAACCTATAATTTCGTTATTTTGCTAACCCAACTAATGACCATGTTTCGGTCTGAGTGTTGTTCCCGTTTTCTTGTTCTTTGTTGTTCTTCTGTGTTTTAATAAATTTGTGTTATCAGAATTACCTTCATTCTTTCATTTGATTTTACATTATGGCCAAGGAAAATTGTCTTAAACACATCTTAAATATCTTAAACTGCCGCTTCAGTGCAGTATAGCCACAGAGCTATGAAACAATGAGCACGATCTCCCGAGACAATACAATAGGCTACTAATAATTCATTAATAAGGGCTGTTTTTTTGTAAAACATTAAATATTTTAAGTTAAAAATACAGTGTTAGACATGTAAAAAAGATTCTAACAATGTCAAGATCAAATGCCTGACATGGTATTTTCACAGACTAACACACGTCACGTCTCTGGCATAGACTACAGTATTTAAAATAGAATATATGCATTTGTTATATTCTCAGTGTAATTTACCGAGCAATTCCTGGAAAGATTTTAGGTTAACTATAGTCTATAGAAGAGACTAGGATTAGTGTGCGTTTTTTTTTTTACATTCTATGGTGTCGACTCGCAAGACTTGCAGTGGAGCGCCCCGGGGCGGGGGCGTGGCACAACCCTATGAGCAACATCACAACATCAACACGGATGTTTTGTCATGCTACACTTGTGAACCAACCACCTGCTCTGAATGGAAGGAAATTCCCAATTCAGGGGTAAAAGCCATTTGTCAGCCTGCTGGTGTTCCTGAAAGCGAGTCATAATCCAGACTTGTGAATCAGCAAGTTGTTTCACCTCAGTATTCTAGATGCATTCTCTTGTCTGGGTCTGAGTCATATGGAACAGCTGACTAATGCTGAATTGAGGAAAGTGCAAGAGGAGGACCCTGTAGTTGGTGTAGTGAAGCGAGAAGTGTAGTCTGGAAAAATACTTACCTCCACTAAGTGTCAATGCTACCACTGCTCTGTTACAACGACAAGGACCGAAGTTGAAGATCAAGAAACAATTGCTGTACCGAGTCACCAAAAGTTCCTGTGGGAAAGAAAAGATACAACTAGTCCTACCTGAAAAGTACTAGTCTCAAGTACTGCACTCCTTGACGATGACTCAAGTCATTTGGGAGAAGAGAGAACTGAACTCCTGAGAAATTGCATTTATTGGCCCAGAATGTCCACATACGTATGTTAAGAATTGTGGCCGGTGTGTAACAAGAAAAACGTTACCCAAAAAGTTGCACCATTGAACCACCTGACCAGCAGTGGGCTAGTCGATCTAGTATGCTTCGACTTCTTGTCAATTGAGCCTTACTTGCAGGGTCTTAGCAATGTTTTCATTGTAACCAACTACTTTACACACTATACCCAGGCGTTCACAGCCAAGGACCAAAAAGCTTTGACTGTGGCCAAGATACCGTTTGACAAATGATACTGTTTTGTTAACTATGGCTTACTTTCCCATATCCACTCAGATCAGGGGCGAGACTGAGAGTGGTCTCATAAAAGAGCTGAGTATGCTGGGAATCAGAAAAAGGCCAGAACGTCTCCCCATCACCCACAAGGGAACTCCCAGCCTGAAAGGTTCAACCGAATGCTACTTTCCATGCTCGGTACTATGAATCCCGCAGAGAAAAGCAGATAGTCAACACATTAACCGATTAGTACACGCTTACAACTGTACTAAGAACAAAGCAACCGGGTACTCACCGTATTATCTTCTGTTGGCAAGAGAGGCTCATCTGCCGGTGGATGTGTTTTGGGACACCTGATGGAAAGGGAGTTGGTAGCCATTGACAGTATATGGAGAGAATGAAGTCAGATTTGCAGAGAGCCTACCAGTTAGCCACTGAAACTGCCCAGGAAAAATCAACAGAGGAACAAACAGTTGTATGACAAACGAGTAAAACACCAGATGTTGACTGTGTGCTGACTGTACAAACTCAGCAACAAGTGGAATTCTGTTCCTTACCTGATGGTGGAAAAGTTTAAGAACTTACCCGTGTATCACCAGAAACCCAAATCTGGTACAGGAAGTGTGAGAACATTACACAGAGACAATCTCTTACCTGTTGCGGATGACGTGAGGTTGACTGATCCTGGAGAACGCAAGAAAGTGTCTGCGCCACCAGAGACCAGGGGCCGTATTCACAAAACATTTTATCTTACCACTAAGAGTTCTCCTAAATAGCAGTAAAAGTTCTTAGCTAAGAGTTTTCTCTTAAAACCTATTCACAAAGCTGCTGAGACAAACTTTTACTAAGGAATAGACAGAAGTCTTAAGCTAAGAGTAAGGGCGGGGTTGACCTCGTTGCTATGGAGTAAACACACAGTGATTGGCTGATGGGGAGGAGTCAGCGATTTAATCATAGAAATATTGTAGAATGATGTGTCATGTTTCCACATTAAAATAAAGGTTTTAAAATACAAATGTTGCCCTATTCAAATAAATATTTTTTTAATAAAAATGTTGCCATAGTCAAAATAAAATGTTGCCATAAAGGTTTTAAAATGTAGGCCAAGTGTCACTAATTAAACTAGTACATACGGTTAATTGTCCACCTCTTGGATGTCTGCATCTCAAGAGATTGCAGAATTCAAGCGACAAATTATGTTTTATAAACAAAGTTTGGGAGAAACACATTCGAACAGTTTTTCTAATCAGCTCGAGAGGATGAATATATACACAGATGAGAGCCGACTTGCCTATAGTTACTTCAACAGTTTTCTGCATCCCTCCACCCCACTCCTCACTCTCGGCTGGGGATATGGGGAGAACTTTGGGTTTGGGCTAAATTCCAAGCTCGGAGCCCTCAATCCCCTTGGACAGCAAACCAAATACGCTTATTATATATTTTTTTTACTCTATTCAATCATTTGTATGTGTGAACTCATGAAAACATTGCCACAGGTAATCAGACAATATTTATTTATTTGTTAAAGGGTTTTTCTCATCGTAGATTCAAATCTATAAATCAAAATGTATTGCATTTATGAAGAAAAAGTTCAGCAACTAAGGCTCTATCGCTATTGCCTCAATGGTGTTCAGTGTCTTTGGGTGGATTAGGACTGTTTGTGATTTGGTCTTAGTAATTTAGGAGTCCTCTTGACTACTTCTAATGTTTCACAGATTTAGAAGCTACTTTTAGCGCTAAAATGCTTTGTGAAATACTCTTAGAGCAAAAATTTAGGACTCCTAAAATTAGGACTGACACGGCCATTATTTTTAAGAGTTTCTCCTAAATCAGTAAGTTAGGAGGTACTTTTAGCCTTAAGATGTTTTGTGAATACGGCCCAGGACAAGATCTGTGGAGAAAAAAGGGATTAGGAGAAAAGAATGCCGCTGTGACAGGAAGTGAATGGAGGAATGACTCTGAAAGTGAAGAGGATGACCTGTGGTATTACTGCCTGGACAGGGTTGAGACACCGCAATGGCCGGAGTGTGTTGCACTGGAGGAATCTGCAGTGGTGAATCGGCAACAGGGTCATGGGCGGCCAAGGCCAATTCATGGAAACCGTTTACCGTGGAGGTGAATTGGATAGACCCCATGCAGAAATGGCAGAGCCAGAATTCACTGAAGAAGGCCATGAAAACATTCTGATCAGAGTCCAGAGGAGATAGGAGATCCTGGTTTAGAAGGGGGACAGCACAGCATAGATAATGCTACCAAAGAAGTAGTAGAGGCTGTTGTTCCTGCCCGAAAAAATACAAAACCAGTAGTCAAATTGATCCATGAAACTCTAGGCAGGCTCACTAACCAACCTTTAACTCTGGTTCATAGAGGGATGGTCATAAATGTAGGGGTGGGGGAGATTAGGCAAAGAAACACTAACACAGTGTGGTGTCAACCTATGGCACAGTGTACTCACTGTATTCAAGTAAACACTTATACTGAGCCTAAAGTTGCCATTAAAGTGTAGAGAAGCAATCTCATGGGAACATGAGATGTTTAGAAGGGGGAGCATGTAACCCAGTAGAATAAAATTCTACAAGTATTGGCTCCCTTTCAGTTAGTTTAATAATTTTTTTTTTTTTTGGTTTGGTTCTAAGCCAGAACTAAAATGTGAATGAAATGTACACCGATCAAGCATTATTACCACTGACAGGTGAAGTGAATAACACTGATAATCTCATCATCACGGCACCTGTTAGTGGGTGGGATATATTAGGCAGAAAGTGGACATTTTTGTCAAATTTGATGTGTTAGAAGCAGTAAAAAGAAAAAACAAAAATGGGCAAGCATAAGGATTTGAGCGAGTTTGACAAGGGTCAAATTGTGATGGCTAGACAACTGGGTCAGAGCATCTCCAAAACTTCAGCTCTTGTTGGGTGTTCCTGGTCTGCAGTGGTCAGTATCTATCAAAAGTGGTCCAAGGAAGGAACAATGGTGAACCGGCGACAGGGTCATGGATGGCCAAGGCCAATGCATGTGGGGACCAAAAGCTGGGCCTTGTGGTCCGACCCAACAGACGAGCTACTGTAGCTCAAAATTCTCAAGAAGCGTATGGGGCTGCATAGCTGCAGACCAGTCAGGGTACCCATGCTGACCCCTGTCCACCCCCGAAAGTGCCAACAGTGGGCACGTGAACATCAGAACTGGACCACGGAGCAATGGAAGATGGTGGCCTTGTTTGATGAATCACATTTTCTTTCAGATCACGTGGATGGCCGGGTCCATGTGCATTGCTTACTTGGGGAACACATGGCACCAGGATGCACTATGCAAAGAAGGCATGCCGGCGGAGGCAGTGTGCTTTGGGCAATGTTCTGCTGGGAATCCTTGGATCCTGCCATCCATGTGGATGTTATTTTGACACGTACCACCTTCCTAAGCATTGTTGAAGATAGTGTTGTCACGGTACCAAAATTCCAGTAGTCGGTACCGATACCATGAAAATTTTACGGTTCTCCGTACCAATTTCGGTACCACAGCAAAATCAGTTGGAACTATTTTACTATTTTATATAGCCTATTTTAAAAACATTAAATATGATTTGGAGTGTGTGTGTTTGTGTTTGTGTGTGTATATATATATATAGGCTACCTTAATGAAATAAATAAATGCTCAAACATCCATTTTGTACTGTTGAAAAAAAAACAGCAAAGAAGCTGTATGCTGGTCAAGTGCTGGTCCTAAATTGGTCCTGCTGGTCCATGCTAGTCCTAAGCTGGTCCTGGAACAGCATAAACCAGCTCAAACCAGCATACCAGCTTCAAAACCTACTTTACCAGCATATGCTCGTTTTTTCAACGTGTAACAGACGTGCGCGTTTATTTTAGCTATTTCGTCAGTAAACCAACACACTACAGCCTGTAAAACTGAAATAAATATAGGTAAGTAATGGTAACCTAAATAATAAGAAAGCTAAATATTATTTCAAAAAGCATTAGTTTTTTTTATTTCCACACAAAGATGAGTCATATAGCCAAAGTCCCGTTATTATAGTCTTTGATATAACCTACCACTCTACGCTTTGAGAGGGATGTGGGACACGAGCAGGAAAGAGACCATTTCTCTTTAATAATATCTTCATGTTATCTCCTTATGTTACAAGCAACTGACACTTGTTGTAAAAGGTCTGAAGAGCGAGTTTTATCTTCAGACAATCAGGCTGTGTTTGATTTTGCGCTGCCAGACAAAGCGAAAGTAAAAATCACCAGCGTGTGTGAAACGCGCTATACAAATAAACTTGACGCGCCTTATAAAGTCTAATAACAAGCGCAAACTGTGTTAAATAGAAATTGACGTGCAAGCAAAAAGGTTTCTGCCTTACGGTGATAATAACTTTACCACAGTAAAGAATGCGAATAGCCTATAATAGGACTAAATGCGAACGAAAGAAAGAAACGTTTAAATCCGCTGCATGAGTGAAGATTTGGGAAAAGAAATAGATTCCATGTTCAGTGGAATAACTAATGGAATATTGTTAAATTCTCTGCTAATCGGGTGACCAGATCGCGATTCGCAAAACAAGTCAAGTCAAGTCAAGTCACCTTTATTTATATAGCGCTTTTTACAATGCAGATTGTGTCAAAGCAGCTTTACATTGATAGCTGGTACATAATTTGGCTGCACAGCAGCTCTTAAATAATAGTGTCAATGCAGGCAGATCAGAAGAACCGTTGAATAAATGTCAAGAATACTTTTGAATATCAAATGTCAAGTGTCCCCAACTAAGCAAGCCAAAGGCGACAGCAGCAAGGAACCCAAACTCCATCAGGTGACATCAGGTGGCAAACAAGTGGCAAATAGGTGTTAAAATGGAGAAAAAAAAAAACCTTGGGAGAAACCAGGCTTAGTCGGGGGGCCAGTTCTCCTCTGGCGAACAGTGCTTTGTTACAATCAGGTTGCTATCATAAATCTGATAGGATCGCAACAATCAAAGTATTTATTTCAGTTCCATCCAGTTGAGGATCGTATTCATCACGCCGGTATGGACGGTCTGTTGAGGAACTGTGCTACTGGCTGTCGTGTTGATGAAGTCTTCACAATGGATGATCTAGTTGACTCAATCTCTGCTGATACTTCAGGGCTGCGTTGTGGTCGAGTCCAGTTGAGGATCGTATTCATCACGCCGGTATGGATGGTCTGTTGAGGAACTGTGGCACTGGCTGTCGTGTTGATGATGTCTTCACAATGGATGATCTAGTTGACTCGATCTCTGCTGATACTTCAGGGCTGCGTTGTGGTCGTGTCAAGGCGCAGATCCTTGGTCTCAGCTGGATACGGCCCAGATCCGGTTGACTACGGTAAACCTCGGGATAAACAGAAAGACTAATATTAGCGTAGATGCCATTCTTTTTCTGATGTAACGAGTACATCTGGTGTTATAGGAAGTGTTACCGGTTCCGGCTGACCTAATTTATGCAGCCTAATAATCCTTTAATGGAATTGAAAATATAAATTGATAACGTGTTATGTGTATGCCAGGTTAACACTCTGAGGTCTGAAGGTATCGCCGGCGATACCACCGTGGTTTTTTCTTATCAGTGTGAAAGAGACTCAAAATACTCCGTCAATGTTGCACATACAATTAAGAGTTATACACCATTTTAATCTGTGGAATATCTTCTTTCATTTGTGTACACTCAGAGTAAAAACAAAATGTTGTGCTCTTTGTAAAATAAAGAAAACTAACATGATGCGTGATCTCTCCTCTCCCTCTAAACGAAGTCCAATCTGATAGTTCTTAGAAAATGAACTGTAACTTAGTGAATACTAATGACAAAAAAATTGCACTTATGTCTAAAAAAACGTTAAGATGTCAGGTTTTAAAACATGTAAGTCAAATCGAAAACAAACCTTCTGTGTTTATGTAATCTGTATGAAAAGAGAGCCATGTCAGAAGTCCGTGGTTCAGCTCATTATCCGCTAATGCGGCCACGCCCACGGAGCGAGCGCTATTCAGACGCAAATTCAGAGGCAATACATGCATTCATCATCTCAATCGTGTATTTATTGTCTTCAAAAGTGTTTTGAATAGCCATATTTAGCGATCTCTTGCCTCTGTTAGTTCCTTGATTGTCACATGATATTCCTCTTCTTTTACTGAGGCATTTGTGGACAAAAGGGGCAGAGCGCCCTCCGGCTGCAAGTATGAATGATGAAAACACAGTATCCAGCACTCATAGTAATGACAATAAATATAGAATAATACATATTATCTCTGTATAGAAAATTGATATAAACATATGAGAATCCATCAATATTTCTCCAAATGTGTATGCTTTTAAGCATATTAAGAAACTATGGTCAATATAAGATTTTAAGAGTCAAAATGTGAAGCTTGAGTCTTAGATCTTTTTAATGATGTATAGTTTGTCAACTGCACATCAACATTTAGGCTCTATAATATAACAAATATAGTAGCCTATATGAAATGCCCTAGAGGTAGGAATGTTCAGACGCTTTGCATCACAGAAATACATTATATTTGAAAGTATATTAAAATAGAAAACCATTATTTGGTTAGAGACTTGAGACTTCTTTTAAAAACATTATAATGGCATTATAATGTGTTCAATCTTTTGACTGGTAGTGTAATTTAACATAGGCCTATACAAAATTTTCTTCATATCATGTGCAATAATACGTGCATGCATGAGATCACAAAAATCATGTTTTTTTTGTCCTGAGTGGACTTTAATCCTGTTATTAGCATGATCACAGAGGGTTTTTTCACAGCCTACCTGACTGAAAGGCCTCATTAATATGCAAGTCATTTCAGGTCATTATTATTCAATTCTTTTGTCTTCTCAGGTGAGAATCACCCATTATACATGAGGATTCCCGCCTCCTCGCATACTGTGTTTCTTGACCAAAAGTGTCTTAGAAAATTTAAATCTCTCTATTGTTTTATATGAAGGAGTAGGAAGGATAATTTTTACTTCATTCTGAAGCAAAAACTCTAGTCTACAACCTCCAATACCTAGAAGTCTTATGAACAATCTGTGTAGTAAATCTGTGTTTACAATACTTTAGGGTATTGGAGGTTGTAAACTAGAGTTTTTGCTTCAAAATTATGTAAAAATTATGCTGCCTACTCCTTCATATAAAACAATATATTGATTTAGTTTTTGTAAGACACTTTTTGCCAAGAAACACAGTATGCGTGGAGGCGTGAATCACCACTGAATAATGGGCCATTCTCACCTGAGAAGACAAAAGAATTGCATAGTAATGAGCTGAAATGACTTGCATATTAATGAGGCATTTCAGTCAGGTAGGCTGTGAAAAAAACCTTCTGTGATGTCTCAAGCTCATCATGATATATGAAACATACAGAAAAATATTATTACAATATAAAGTAATGGTTCTATATTACACTTTAAAATATAATGTATTTCTGTGATGCAAAGAGTCTGAATATAGGCTTTTAGTTTAAAAGCATGCACATTTGGAGAAATATTGGATTCTTATATGCTTATGTCAATTTTCTATACAGAGGAGTTATATTTATTTATAGTCATTACTATGAGCGCTGGTGTTTTCAATTCATACTTGAAGTCGGAGGGCGCTCTCTGTGCATTTTTAGTCCACAAATTCATCTAAAAGAAGAGGAGGCTATTCCATGAATGGAGTTTCCAATTCATACTGCAGCCGGAGGGCGCTAAAGAAACAAAAACTCATCTAAAATTCATCTATAGAAGAAAAGAAATCAGGAACTAACTGCATGTCTTCTAGAGCTCGCTAACCATGACTTTTACATCCAGATAAACACTTTTCAAGACAATAAATACACGATTGAGACGATGAATGCATGTATTGCCTCTGAATTTGCGTCTGAATAGCGCTGGCTCCGTGGGCGTGGCCGCATTAGCAGATAATGAGCTGAATCACGGACTTCTGACATGGCTCTCTTTTCATACAGATTACATAAACACAGAAGGTTTGTTTTCGATTTGACTTACATGATTTAAAACCTGACATCTTAACATTTTTTTTAGACATAAGTTTAATTTTTCTGTGATTAGTATTCACTAAGTTACAGTTCATTTTCTGAGAACTATCAGATTGGACTTCGTTCAGAGGGAGAGGAGAAATCACGCAACATGTTAGTTTTCTTTATTTTACAAAAAGCACAACATTTTGTTTTTACTCTGAGTGTATACAAATAAAAGAAGATATTCTATAGTTTCAATTGATATATTACTTATGTCTCTATGACAAAAAATGACGGAGTATTTTAAGTCTGTTTTGCTGCAATGTGAAAAAAAACCTGCAAAACGTGCCGGCGCGTTTTCAGACCTCAGAGTGTTAACAGGAAGCCAATGCAGTGATGACAGAACTGGGCTAATATGGTCATACTTCCTAGTTCTAGTAAGAACTCTAGCTGCTGCATTTTGTACGAGCTGTAGTTTATTTATCAAGCGAGCAGAACAACCACCCAGTAAAGCGTTACAGTAGTCTAGCCTTGAGGTCATAAACGCATGAACTAACTGTTCTGCATTTTTCATTGAGAGCATATGTCGTAGTTTAGATATATTTTTAAGATGGAAGAATGTGGTTTTGCAGATGCTAGTAACATGGCTTTCAAATGAAAGATTGGTATCAAAGAGCACACCCAGGTTCCTAGCTGACGACGAAGACTTAACAGAGCAGCCATCAAGTGTTAGACAGTATTCTAGGTTATTGCGTGAAGAAGTTTTTGGTCCAAAAATTAGAATCTCTGTTTTTCCTGAATTTAGTAGTAGGAAATTACTGGTAATCCAGTTTTTTATATCAGCTATACATTCTGTTAATTTAGCGAATTGGTGATTTTCGTCAGGGCGCGAAGAAATATAGAGCTGAGTATCATCAGCGTAACAATGAAAACTAATGCCATGCTTCCTAATGATATCTCCCAAGGGTAGCATGTACAGAGTAAAAAGCAGCGGTCCTAGTACTGAGCCTTGCGGTACTCCATATTTAACTTGTGATTGATATGACATCTCATCGTTTACTACTACAAACTGATAACGGTCAGATAAGTATGATTTGAACCATGCCAATGCAATTCCACTAATGCCAACATAATTTTCGAGTCTGTTTAGAAGAATATTGTGATCAATAGTGTCAAATGCAGCACTAAGATCCAGTAACACTAATAGAGAGATACAACCACGATCTGATGATAAGAGCAAATCATTAGTAACTTTAATGAGAGCAGTCTCAGTACTATGGTATGGTCTAAATCCTGACTGGAAATCTTCACAGATACTATTTCTTTCTAAAAAGGAACATAGTTGTGATGAAACTGCCTTTTCTAGTATTTTTGACAGAAAAGTGAGGTTTGAGATCGGCCTGTAATTGACTAATTCTCTAGGATCAAGTTGTGTTTTTTTAATAAGAGGTTTAATAACAGCCAGCTTAAACGTTTTTGGTATGTATCCTAGTGATAAAGATGAATTAACAATATTAAGAAGAGGATCTATGACCTCTGGAAGCATCTCTTTCAATAGCTTAGTCGGTATAGGGTCTAACATACATGTGGATGATTTTTATGATTTAACAAGTTTAGACAATTCTTCCTCTCCTAAAGCAGTAAATGAATTTAATTTTTCTTTAGGGACACTACAATGCATTGTCTGACACAAGACTGTAGTAGACGGTTGCATGGTTATAATTTTTTCTCTAATATTATCAATCTTGCAAGTAAAGAAGTTCATAAAGTCATTACTGCTGTGCTCTTTGGAAACATCAGAAGTTGAAGCTTTATTTCTTGTTAATTTAGCCACTGTATCAAATAAATACCTAGGGTTGTGTTTATTTTCTTCTAAAAGTTTTGAAAAATAGGCAGATCTAGCAGTTTTTAAGGCCTTTCTGTACTCAGTCATTTTCTCTCTCCACGAAATGTGAAATACTTCTAGTTTTGTTTTCTTCCAGCTGAGCTCCATTTTTCTAACTGCTGTTTTTAGGGCCCGAGTGTGCTCATTGTACCATGGTGTTGGATTAATTTCCTTAATCTTTTTTAAACGCAAAGGAGCAACTGAGTCTAATGTGCTGGAAAAGAGAGAGTCAATAGTTTCTGTTGCAATATCGAGGTCTTCTAAGCTGTCTGGTATGCTAAGGCGATGAAACTGATCAGGAAGATTATTTATAAAGCAATCTTTAGTGGTAGAAGTGATGGTTCTACCATATTTATGGCAGGGAGGCAGTTTAGCCGCTTTCACTAAATGTAATATACACGAGACTAGATAATGATCTGAGATGTCGTCACTCTGTTGCAGAATTTCAACGGCATCAATATCGATTCCATGTGAAAATATTAGATCTAAAGTATGATTATGACAATGAGTGGGTCCCGAGTTTAGAATGTCTGTAAACGCCAATCCTAATGAGTCTTTTTTATTATCTACATGGATATTAAAATCACCAACAACAAGGACTTTATCTGCAGCTAGTACTAATTCTGATAGAAAATCGGCAATCTCTTTGATAAAGTCTGTATTGTGCCCTGGTGGCCTGTATACAGTAGCCAACACAAATGTCAACTTACATAATGTTACGTAAAGCACCATCACTTCGAAGGAATTATATTTGAAAGACTTCTGGCTGATACTGTAAATATTACTATAAATTACAGCAACACCTCCCCCTTTTCCTTTCTGTCGAGGATTGTGTCGATAATCATAACCTTGAGGACTAGACTCATTTAAAGTAGTGTAATCGTCCGGTTTTAGCCAGGTTTCTGTAAAACACAGCACATCTAGATTATTGTCTGTGATAATATCGTTTACAATAAGTGCTTTTGAAGAAAGTGATCTAATATTTAACAACCCAAGCTTTATCATTTGTTTATCATTATTATCTCTATTTTTTATTTGTTGAACATCAATTAAATTTTTACCATTAAATGGGTTTGGAAGTTTTTTGTTTTTATTAATTCGGGGTACAGACACAGTCTCTATTTGATAATATCTAGGTGCAAAAGTTTCTATGTGTTGGGAATTATCTGACTTCTGTAACGTGAGGCAGCTAGCAGACGGTCGGTTTAGCCAGTCTGTCTGCTTCCTGTCCTGGGCCCCAGTTTGTCATGTTTTAGTTCTGAGACTATGTGCCATATTACTAGAGAGAAGAGCAGCACCATCCCGGGACGGATGAATACCATCTCTTTTCAACAGGTCAGGTCTGCCCCAAAAGCTTTTCCAATTGTCTATGAAACCTATATTATTCTGCGGACACCACTTAGACAGCCAGCCATTGAGTGATGATAATCTGCTAACTATCTCATCACTCCTACGAACAGGAAGGGGACCAGAGCAAATTACTTCTCCTGACATTGTATTTGCGAGTTCACACACCTCTTTAATGTTAATTTTAGTGATCTCCGACTGGCGAAGTCGAACATCATTTGCGCCGACGTGAATAATAATTTTAGAATATTTATGATTAGCATTAGCCAGCACTTTTAAATTTGCTTTGATGTCAGGTGCTCTGGCTCCTGGCAAACATGTGACTATGGTGGCTGGTGTCTCTATTTTCACGTTCCGTGTAATAGAATCGCCAATAACTAGGGCACTTTCAACAGGATTCTCAGTGGGTGCGTCACTGAGTGGGGAGAACCTGTTTGATGTTCTTAATGGAACGGAAGAGTGGTGTTTTCCATGGCTAGGCCGCCTCACCGTTACCCATGTGCCCTGCTGCGCGGGCTCTACAGCCGGAACCGAACAATGTACAGAGTTCATTAAGCTAGTCGCATCCAAAACAGTATCTGAAGCCCCTGCATTCTTACTATCCTCGATTAAAGTTTGGATGCGTGTCTCTAATTCTGAGATTCTCTCTGTCAGCCTGACTATTTCCCTACATTTATGACATGTAAATCCCTCGTCGCTGACAGAGAGAGCTACACTGAACATGTGACAAACTGAACACGAGATAACAGTGGGAAAGGATGACATGACTCACCGTGTTTGTAGACTGATCCGAGTTACCACTGTAGACTGATCCGAGTTACCACAGCTGTTTGATGAACGCGTTGAAAAGGGGCACGCGAGACTGATAAGTTAACAAGCGAGATGCAAACGCATTGTAACAGCGATTTAGATTCAAAGATTACAGGCTAGCGACATCAAATTAACATGGTAGGCAATAATAATAATATAAGCAACAATGAATAAAAGTAAGAGATTTAATAAAAGTAAGAGAAAACAAAGCTATACGGAGACGCAAACACCAGCAGCGAGTCAGAGGCAGCGAGGCAGACAGGAGCAATCGAGCAATCTTTTAATTCAAAGATTGAAAACAGCTGATTCAAAACAGAATACAATGCTTAAATTTATGGACTCACGTCTCTCTCTATCCTTCGGAATGAACCAAAATGTTTCCATGGCTGCGATGTCACATTTAATTTCTAACCTATTATTTCTTCTGTAAACACAGCTTTGTGCTTCACTCGTGTCATATTCACGTAAATACTGCCACAGTCCTATCAGTGGGTACCAAATATACCCGGATTCTCGGTACTACCGGTACTACAGAAATGCTGGTATCGTCACATTTTCAAAATTTCAGTACCGACTTGGTACCGAAGTACCGGTACTTTTGACAACACTAGTTGAAGATCATGTACACAATTTCACGGAAACGGTATTCCCTGGTGGCTGTGGCCTCTTTCAGCAGGATAATGCGCTCTGCCATAAAGCAAAAATGGTTAAGGAATGGTTTGAGGAGCACAACAACAAGTTTGAGGTTTTGGCTTGGCCTCCAAATTCCCCAGATCTCAATCCAATTTAGCATCTGTAGGATGTGCTGAACAAACAAGTCTGATCCATGGAGGCCCCAACTCGCAATATGTGTACATCTCAATATAAATAATGCATAACACTTTGTGTAGCACCCCCTACCTGTCCTGTATTTAGCAGGACAGTGCACCAGATTCATTAACTATGGCTGCATACTGCAAGTCTTAATGCACAGATCCGATCTTTCGACCATATCCGATTTTTTAGCCAGTGTGTTTACATTCACTTTAGACACAACTGGTATCCAAAATCTGTGTTTACATCAATTCCCGCCCAAAATGATTGTCGTTGATGGCTTTGCATGCACATGGTAGACCCTCGGGTTTCAAATGGCCGTGCTATTAAAATTATTTGTATATTTCACATCAAGTGGTCACGATTACCTGCCAGAATGGAAAAGTTAACAGCTGTCAGTCATGGATGTTGTGCAGCGCGAATTCTGACTGAACGAATATAGACTGGGAAATAGAAGGTAATTTGCGTTTGTTATTTTATCTACAGTCATTAGATCTAGAATTCTGAAGGGAAATAAAGTAGCAGGTAAGATTACATTTATTTGAATGAATGATAAAGAGAGAGCAAGCGAAGGAGAGAGCGCACACGAGAGAGTAGCCTACCCAGTGAAGCTTTTGGTTTATTAAAATAAAAATAAAAAACACACTTTTATATTAACCAAGCAGAGGTTGAAATTCAGCTGCTGAACGTGTGTGTGCGCACTTTCTTTCAAGGAAAAAAAAATAGACAAAGTTTCTACCTCAATAATAAAGCTGTAAATTTTTAATGCGAGTGCATACAGACACGTCTGCTTCATAATACAACATTAAAGCTACCTTTTAGTAAGCAAACGTGTCGCCCTCGCCTTGTGTTGGTTTGGAATTACAATGGGAATTGGATAGGAGTCTCTGGACGTATGTCCAGAGATCGGATATGAATCTGATTTAAAACCACATTTGGAAGTGGCTCAGATCGGATGCGAAAAAAAAATCAGATCTCTTGCGGATTTTTGTGTTTACACGTGTGCAACTAATTCTAATTTGTCAGATGTGAGCAAAAAATCTGATTTTTTTTTTTTTTTTTTTATTGCCAGTGTAAACGCAGCCTATATGCCTACAGATGTTGAAGTTAGGCCCCTCTGATGTCACAAAATGTAGTATTTCTTTCTCAGAAAGTTGAGATTCAAGAACTATACTCAAATATAATTAAATAGTCATGAACAAACTCCTTTTGAAATGATAAAAATCTTAGATAAGTAACAAAATATAAAGAATTATTACAATAGAACTAGAGAATTAAAATAGTTAAAATAGTTAAAATAAATGAAGTCCAGAATGTGAGGCATCCACACAATCACACAGACTTTGAACCTGCCACAATTTAACCCCCCAAAAGGCAATATCTCAGGTGAAAGAATTACAAAATTGGTCTCTGTATCTAAAACACTCAATCAATTGAACAACTCACCTGGAATGAAATGTACAGAATTACTCACTCTGGGTATCAAAATATCACTTTGAATGTTCAGTTTTAAAGTGCAATATGAACCAATATTAAACACTGTGTTTGTGGGCCCACAAACAAAACAGTCATTCACCACCCACCCTGTTGCAGACCTGGGGTGCGTTTCCCAAAGCGAACTATGGTCGTAAGTTCCGTCGTTACCAATAGAGTTCAATGGGACTTACGACCATAGTTCACCAACGATGCTTTCGGGAAACGCACCCCTGGATCGTTTCTCGAGTTCGTGGTGGCCAGGAAAACTGAAAATTGGCCCCTTCACTCTCCTGTGCACAAATCAATCAAACAATGGTAACGTTACCTCAATTCCGTGTGCAATGAAACGGCAATCCTGAATAGTGTATTGGGCCTCCCGCAGCTCCTGGGTCGCGCTCACCCTCGCCAGCAGACGAAATGCACCTCCCACGCATCCAGAGGAACCTCAAATCTCGCGGGTATTTGGGGCGCTCTCTGGTCCTCACGGTATCCGTCGTAATACAGGAAACAACAATGCTTACACTCGTCTTGCTGTTTAAATGTTCCGCTAACTTATAGTTCGGTTCAGATACGTGTTGATAATAAAAACAGTCCGCAGTCTGGCTTGCCTGGCAGATTAACGACACCGGGATGTAAACGCTCGCAGCGAACTCAAAGAAACGTTAAACACAAACGAACAAGCCTCGTGTGATTCACGCGATCTATTGCAGTTCGATTTTTTTAAACTTGTAAATCATTAATCACTCTATTACCGCATGCAGCGCGTCTCACATTTTTCTACGCATATCACAATAACGCCTTGTCAATCACCCCTCTCAAACAACCACTCACATTACACACAACACCGGTGAGGGCGGGATTTAACTCTCATAAACCAATAAAATAAAGAATGACCTAACTTGTAGGTTAAAACCATAGACTGTAAAAAAAAAGATGGACGACGCGACCAGTGCCCAAGGAAGTCGACCGGAAGTTGAAGTCGGCCGCGTGCCGCCATCTTGTAGCAGAACTTCACTTGCGTTAGCGTCCCATTGACTCTCATTCATTTTGGCGTCACTTTGACAGCTAATAACTTTACATCTGAGGCATTAAAGACTCCATTTGTCCATTATTTATTTCTAAAGATACACGACAATGTATAAAGGGCTCCATTACCTTTTATGTTACATTATGGCCCCGTAGAAACAGTTTTTGTAAAAATAGGCTAACGATTGCGTCATAACCACTCGACTCTCTGTCGCACAGTAGAGAAATTACCGTACAGACAGGAGGAGAAGCTCGCAGGCAATAGAATGCATTAACTTAATATGGCGTACTGGCGTTACATTTTAAAATACTATACAAACTAATTAATCAGAATACTTACTCCTGCTCACTCACGCCAAAGAACTCCCCGCTCAAGCTCGCCGTCTCTGCAAGATTAACGATGGCAGTTTGCACGCACAGCTACTAGAAGATTTACATCTGTCAGACAGGTTGCTGACATCATCAAGCTTAGTTTGAGTCTGCGCGTCAGAAACGGAAGTGCTAAAAATTGCTAAAAATGGGCTTCACTTGTCTCAGTTGAGTTCCAATGGGGTCGCTGTGTCCATTTCTTTTACTGTCTATGGACGCGACACTGCTTCCTTCCATTGTATTGAACTGAAGCCAAAACAAACGCCTATGGGTGCTGACACGTTACGCAAAAACGTCAGTTTGGAACCTGGGCATGCGCAGAAGGAATCGTCAGTGGAGCCCGGAGGCGGAGTCGTGGTATCAAACTTCCGCCCAGACGGCTGCGTCATCATTAATGTATTTTAAATAGGCTATATAAATTATACGTAATTTAAAATTCTACCTATAAAATAATAGGCTATTCTGTTTCTAGAGCAATAATATTTTTGAAACAGCAAATTCAGTAGATAAACTCAATATAATATGCCACTAGAAACAACCATTTTAAGTAAAAGGTTTAAACTAACATTACAGGAGATCGACTGCTGTAGACAGTGCTCTATAATTAATTAGAGTAGGCTATCATTAGTTTTATCCTGCTAATTATTATTTTACACCCATAAAAATAATTATAACTGCCAGATAATGATCACCTGCTTTTTTCCGTCATGGCTACCGTTAGGCGTGTTATCTTAACTAATAACGTTTATTAATTAGCTTATGAAGCCCACATTTAACGTTACCGAGAAAAGCTCAGATATCCGTCAGATCCTGTAGGTCAGTTAGTACAGTTTACTGCTGAACAGCTCATTTTGTCGGTGTGAAATAACACAGAAACTGAAAATTAAAGGTGATAGAGAGGATTTTTTCGTCGACTGAGAATCCAAAGACTGTTACTGAGTTTTTGAAATGAGCGCATGCGTAAGAACAGCCCCCCTCCTTCACAGCTCACTTCAAAGGAACGCCTCCCAAAACTAGAACACAAAGTATGATCGCGATGATCGCGTAAACGATTGGCTGATGTTTTTAAGGCCCTACCTCGTGCACAGATGATGTATATTAATATTATTACTTTCAGTGCACCTAATAAATAGTCTTTTATCAGTTAGTAAAGACAGTTCCAAGTAATATTGCAAAAATGTATAAAACAAAACATCCTCTTTAGCACCTTTAATAGTTATTTATTTATCTTCACTCTCCCCTCGAAGCCCCGACAGTCCTCAGACAAGCTGTCAATCAACTGTGAGTCACGACGACACGCCCCGTTTCTATAGCACCAAATTGCTAGCTAAAATCAAACTTATCACAAAAACGAACAATTGAATATAAATCAGCGAGATAACAACTACCTTAAATGACCAGAACCATCTTTCGGAAAATTTTATTTGAAGCATTATTTATTTTTATGTTTTAACTTAAGTCTCATTCGTTTGAATGGGTTTATGACCTGTACTGCATCCAGCCTCCAGGGGGCAATCAAAGAGCCCGTCGCTTCACTTTTCAGGACGTATGAGGTACACCCGGTTAAAACCACGTTTTTCACATGTGTATAACAATCAAACTTGACACGCGAGCGTTCTTAAGGGGACTCATACACACCTTTTTACATCAATATTTTGAGAAGTATCATTCACATTTAGTTCTGGCTTAGAACCAATCAAAAATAATTAATAATTTAACTGAAATAAACCCAATACTTGTAAAATTTTATTCTACTGGGTTACATTATTTTCCTGTTTATTACTGTGAAGCTACTTTGAAACTGTACAAAGCACTATATAAATAAAGGTGTCTTGACAAATCCTTAGAAGCTCATGAATAGTTACAGTGGCTATAGGTGCAAGATCTGCTAAGCCACAACTGTCATACCCGCAAAGGTAGAGTCACTCCTCTTTTCGACATAATATTTAAATCAAACTAACTAATAAAAAAAAAAAACCTTCCAAAAAACCTGGCTATGTGATTTTTTTTTTTTTTTTTTTATTGTCATGTGCAGTCAATTGAAACATGATTGGTTAGTCATACAGTGTGTGCATACAATGGTCCTCATAGAAAGGTAGAGGGATTCTCACAATATGGTGCACAAACTAATCGGTTACTCAAAATTCATAGTGACATCATCTTTACATTCTCTATTCTGAGTTAACATCTGGCAAACCTGAATTTTTTCGTCAGAATTCTACATTCACATCTCGCAATTCTTTATGTTGTTTCTTATTTCTTTCTTTTGCTTTTTACATGAAAACTACACTTTTTTTTTTTTTGGTCATGCTTGAATAGTTGAAAGGAAAAGGAAGCAGTATGGCGTGGACAGTTTTACTCTTGTTGTGACGTTCATCTTGGTGGAAACTTTGAATGAGCTGCTCAACGTTTTCCAATACATTTCAGGACAATAAACTTTTTTGCCGAACTATGGAAAAGGTAAACCCTCTGGAGAGTTACCCCGCAAGACAAGGAAGCGAGGTAATTGGGGTGGAGTATGCCAAAGACTAAGAAAATAATCTCTTTCCCGTATCCCCCGACAACCCCATATTTTAGCTGATAAGCTTCAGTCTTGATTTTAATAGTTTGCTGAATTCTTGAATTCTTGATTTCTTGATTTCTTGCTGAATTCTTGATTTTTTATACTCTTTGTACTGACGATTGCAGCATGACAACAGATATGTTTTTAAAATTTGCAGATGATTCTGCTATTGTCAGTCTCTTAAACAAATGATCAAGATCCTATATCGTTGATGACTGTATATTGTATATACAGAGCATTTCAGCAGCGAAATATGGCAAAGATAAAAGAAATGCTTATTGATTTTATACACAAGCCCTCTGTTCCTCTGAGTACTATTGTGAAGTACTATAGTGAAGGTAAATTGTAAAATTTTAGGTGTTGCGCAAAGTAATCTCACTGACCTGTACAATAGACAGGCAGTGCGTAAAGCTAAATCAATTTTATCAGTTAATGCCCACTTCCTTTACCTCGAGTTAGAGATTATACCCTCTGCTCAGGGGTGGGCAAACTTGGTCCTGGAGGGCCACTGCCCTGCATAGTTTAGCTCCAACCCTGATAAAACTTGCCTGCCTGTAGTTTTCTAGTAATCCTGAAGGCATTGATTAGCTGGTTCATGTGTGTTTGATTAGAGTTGGAGCTAAACTCTGCAGGGTAGTGGCCCTCCAGAATTGAGTTTGCCCATCCCTGGCTTGTGGTTTAGATTTCGTTCAGTTAAGAATACTAGAGATACTCATTTACTCCCACAGCCATTCTAAATTTAGATTTAGATATTTTTTATATATTCCATTTTTTTTTAGGTATTTATGTATTTTATAGTTTTAAATTGTGTATTTTATGGCCTGTCTGTCTTGCCATAAAACCAATTGCTACTTGGGGGACATAAATAAAGTTGAAGTTGAAGAAGTTATCTCTTTGAAATATTGCAGAGGGCAGTATATGAGTTACATAAAAAAAAAAAAAAAAAAAAGTTAAAAAGAATAATCAGTGCTATTATTAGGGCCCGAGCACCGATGGTGTGAGGACCCTATTGGAATTGCTCAGCCAAAATTTTCTTCTTCTCCAAAATGAATCACATTTTTGAGGGCCTAAATGTTCTCAAAAACTCATGAAACTTTGCACACGCGTCAGAAGTGGTGAAAATTTACATCTGATATAGGTTTCAGAATTAGGTGTGGCAAAATGGCTCGATAGCGCCACCTACAAAATTTCAATTAAGCGCCCTTCGTGCTACGTTTCACGTACAGTTATGAAATTCGGTAGACAGATGTAACAGCCCAATACCTACAAAAAAGCCCCTGGGTGCAAAGTTTGTAAACCCAACCGGAAGTGAGATATTTTGAATTTTCTCTACAAAATTTTGGCAGTTTTTGCCATTTCCACATGTTGTACTTTAACGAACTCCTCCTAGAGCTTTAATCAGATCAACATCATATTTGGTCAGTCTAATCTAAAGGCCTTTGAGATGTTAAATTGCGAAGATCTAGAGTTTTCGCTGAAGGGCGTGTCCGTGGCGGCCTGGCAAAGTTCGATGTTTCGCCATGAAACAGGAAGTTGTTGTAACTCGGGCATACAATGTCTGATCTGCCCCAAACTTCACATGTTTTATTAGAGTCCTGACCTGAAGACATCTATATGACAATATTCAGTTACAGTCATAGCGCCACCTGGGGGCAACAGGAAATGACATGTTTTACACTATGATTAACTCCACATAGAGATTGAACCAGATCAACATCATATATGGCCAGTCTAATCTTAAGGCCTTTGAGATGTTAAATTGCAAAGATCTTGAGTTTTCTTTGAAGGGCGTGTCCGTGGTGACCGACAAAGTCTGATGTTTCGCCATGTAAGGTGAATCACTTTTTTGAGGGCCGAAACATACTCGAAAACTCATGAAACTTTGCAGATACGTCAGAAGTGGTGAACATTTACGTCTGATATGGGTTTCAGAATTAAGTGTGGCAAAATGGCTTGATAGCGCCACCTAAAAATTTCAACGAAGTGCCCCTGACACTACGTTTCACGTACAGGTATGAAATTTGGTACACACATCTAACAGCCCAATACTTACAAAAAAGTCTCTTGGAGTGAAATCTGAAAACCAACAGGAAGTGAGATATTTTGAATTTTCTTTGCAATATTTGTGCAGTTTTTTGCCATTTCCAGGCGTTGTACTTTAATGAACTCCTCCTAGAGCTTTAATCAGATCAACATCATATTTGGTCAGTCTAATCTAAAGGCCTTTGAGACGTTAAATTGCGAAGATCTAGAGTTTTCGCTGAAAGGCGTGTCCGTGGCGGCCTGGCAAAGTTCGATGTTTCACCATGAAACAGGAAGTTGTTGTAACTCGGGCATACAATGTCTGATCTGCCCCAAACTTCACATGTTTTATTAGAGTCCTGACCTGAAGACATCTTCATAACAATATTCAGTTACAGTCATAGCGCCACCTGGGGGCAACAGGAAATTACATGTTTTACACTGTGATTAACTCCTCCTAGAGATTTAATCAGATCAATGTCATTTTTTGTCAGTATAATCTAAAGGCCTTTGTGACGTTAAATTGCGAAGATCTAGAGTTTTCGCTGAAGGGCGTGCCCGTGGTGGCATGACAAAGTCTGTTGTTCCGCCATGAAAAAGGAAGCCGTTGTAACTCAGGCATACAATGTCTGATCTGCCCCAAACTTCATATGTGTGATAAGAGTCCTGGCCTGAACATATCTATATGCCAATATTCAGTTAGTCATAGCGCCACCTGCTGGCAACAGGAAATGGCATGCTTTACACTGTAATTCCCTCCCAGAACCACATTTCAATATGCCACAAAGTACCAAACATACTAGAAACACGTTAAATCATGCAACACTTGGCTAAGTGCTAATGTATGCGATTAACGCCATGAAACAGGAAGTTGTTGTAACTCAGGCATATGATGTCCGATCTGCTCCAAGCTTCACGTGTTTGATAACAGTCCTGGCCTAAACACATCTATATCGCAATATTTGGTTATGGTCAAAGCGCCACCTGTTGGCAGCAGGAAGTGTGGCAATTCGAAATGACTTAATGGCATAATTCTCCTGTATTCATTCGCTTACATGCATGTCGACCACTGTTCACTGTTTTCCTAAGGCCAACGGGTGGCGGTGAGCCCGGGTGCGAGGGCCCTTTCATCGCTGCTTGCAGCTTTAATTTGTGTTGTTATTATAAGTAGCCTAGCCTATTATAGAGTGAGAATATTACGATAATTTAGCATTAAAGGTGCCCAAGAATGCTTTTTCACAAGATGTAATATAAGTCTAAAGTGTCCCCTGAATGTGTCTGTGAAGTTTCAGCTCAAAATGCCCCATAGATTTTTTAAAATTAATTTTTTTAACTGTCTATTTTGGGGCATCATTAACTATGCACTGATTTTTTTCAGCGCGCCGCCCCTTTAATTCGCGTGCTCCCTGCCACACGAGCTCTCGATTATATTACAGCACATTTACAAAGTTCACACAGCTAATATAACCCTCAAATGGATCTTTACAATATGTTCGTCATGCATGCTGTATGCATGCTTCGAATTATGTGAGTAAAGTATTTATTTTGATGTTTATATTTGATTCTCTATGAGTTTGAGGCTATATACTCTGTGCCTAACGGCTAATGCTACACTGTTGGAGAGATTTATAAAGAATGAAGTTGTGTTTATGAATTATACAGACTGCAAGTGTTTAAAAATGAAAATAGCGACGGCTCGTCTCCGTGAATTCAGTAAGAAACGATGGTAACTTTAACCTCACTTAACAGTACATTAGCAACATGCTAACGAAACATTTAGATAGACAATTTACAAATATCACTAAAAATATCATGCTATCATGGATCATGTCAGTTATTATTGCTCCATCTGCCATTTTCGCTGTTGTTCTTGCTTACCTAGTCTGTTGATTCACCTGGGCAGATCCAGACGTTACTGGCTGCCCTTGTCTAATGCCTTTCATAATGTTGGGAACATGGGCTGGCATATGCAAATATTGGGGCGTACACCCCGACTGTTACGTAACAGTCGGTGTTATGTTGAGATCCGCGTGTTTTCCGGAAGTCTTTTAAACAAATGAGATTTACATAAGAAAGAGAAAGCAATGGAGTTTGAAACTCAATGTATGTCTTTTCCATGTACTGAACTCTTGTTATTCAACTATGCCAAGGTAAATTCAAATTTTGAATCTAGGGCACCTTTAATTTGATTGGTGATGAGACACATGAAATCCAATGGCAATCTGTCACTGATATTCTTATATTCAGTTATTACATTCTCACACTTTTGTAAGTGTGGTCGTTATTGTACTACACTTGAGATGGACTCACCTTTACCGTTGTTCGGTGGAGTCATTTCAATAGGAATCCACACAATCTGGAATTTCTCCTGAGGGCGTGTATGAGGTCAGACTTAACAACCAGATGGATCTTTTTGCCCGCAACATTATGTTGAAATTTCCCTAATATGACCACATCTTTATACTATTACAATGTGCTATAGTCAATATTATACAATTAAAGAATGCATTACATGAATAATTGAAACCTTTTATGTACTGTGATTTTGATCTCTTAAATGATCATTTCAATGTGCAAATTCAGAGCAAAGAAGAAAAATGATCACTAACAGACAATGACGGTAACAAACAGTTATTTTTATTCTGTTTGCTGAAAAATAGACATGTTCCAAGAGTAAGAACAGCTCCAATACCTTCTCCTTCCCAAAAGAAGATGGCACAAACCAAACCAGAAGCTTTGATAGTTTCTGCAAAGTCACAATGTCACATACAGTATGTAATTTTAAACAAGTATCAATTCTTGAAGCAGCTTAAATTATAAATGTTATATTTCAACTTCATTTAGGCCTGTCTCGGAGATTAGATTATTAAATATCCTGTGATTGGTTTGAGTTCATTAGCAAGCCTTGTCATTTTCAAATTTCTGAATGTATATGTATATGTATTATGTTGAATGATAATTCATAATAAATAACACAAAAGATTACACTCACAGAAGCGGTTATGGTTTTTCATTCTTATCAACCTTCTTGAAAGTAGTTTACAATGTGTAATCAAAGTGAATAATATTTTTTTTAAAAAGAAGGAAAAGAAAAAAGAAAAGAAAGAAAATAAATGAAATACCTGCACAAAATAATTGTGTTTTTAGGAAGGAGTGTCACAAACACGTGAAATGAAACTGCAATAGCAGTGACGCTACCATGAAGCCAAACAGCAACACAAAAAAGGAAAAGAAAAAGTGGCATTATCTCTAGAACATTAGCAGAAGCACATGGAAAGTCCTAATAGGCTCCGCTCCAATGAGTGTAATTACCTACAGACAGTGACGGCGCTTAATGTCCTCTTGAGAAAACAGAGGCTGAAGCAAGAATGATGTGCTACACAATGAGAGGATATTACATAATCCCACAGGCGCATCTTGACGTTAATCTATTTTTGCCCCTTGATATCGCAAGCAATGATGTATTTGAGTAGAACGGATGCGTGGTATTGAGATGCTACCGCATGATGTGAAATTGTGGCTTCAGCTCTCTGGAACACATTGCGTTCTGTCAACTAACTATTGATTGACTGTAGCAATAGAGCATGAAGCGTTCGCTTGGAGAGATTTGGAGAAAAATTGCACCTTAGGTGACGGCAATGAACCAATGCGAAGGTTTTTGAATGAGCAATAACAAATCATTGTAGTTTCCGTTGACAATGTTAGTAAGGCAGCAATGCTAAATTAGTCAGTAAGACGCACAGCCTTCTTTCTGCTTGTTTATGAGTGACTCTGACTAGCTCCATCTCATATATCACAATAGAAATTGTGTTTAAAGCGAGAGGCTGTGAAGTAGTGAAGACTGCGAGGATTATTCGGGTTCATTGCAAGATTTAAGTGTAATGGAGAAACTATTCTTACTTATTAGGTATTAATATGCACATGCCTTGACACCGCTGAAGAATATGTTGCTCTTTGGAACAGCTGCCTAAAGGTGTTCTGATTCCTAGCCGTTGTTATCAGCTTAGCACGCAAGTATATTTGTGCTGTTTGTCTATTCAAGAGCACCAGTGCTGTGGCATGATGATCTGTAGGGTACGCTTATGCTAATCTCCATAAATACTCTCTGTACTCTTGGTCAATATAGACGAATGATATGCGCCAGAGAAAGTGCAGTGTTATCTATCTCTACTGTTCCTGGAACTGTTGTTTTGTTTTGCACGAAACCATTGGAATCTCGATTTGCTGACATTTAACTGTGGCGAGGGCTGAGGTCAGGTTTCTGCGCCGGGTTGGACGCTCTGTACCTTGGAGAGCGTGACGGGCACCTTGCCCTCTCCCGGGGTGGGTGCGCGGGTGACGGGCTGAACAGAGGCCTGGATTTCAGCAAGCCGCTCTTTGAAGCGCTGCTGCAGATGGAGCTCTTCCTTCGAGCTGCCCTGAGAGCAGGCAGCCAGCAGCAGCCCCACTGCCATCCCGCTGCCGCCCACACAGAACAGCACGGCTCCGGCCAGCTTACATGCATCCAGTGCCCGGTTAAAACGCACTGCACGTCCATCCACGAAGAGCAGCTCGTCTTCTCCGAATGCCTCGAGCCGAGGCGGCGTGGCGTAGCCCACCAGCAGCACAGATAACCCTGCTACCAGAATCAGAGCTCCCAGCGCGAGACAGACCTGACAAAGAGTGACAGAACAACCATAGTACTATGTTCAACAGCATTGGCTTTAGCAAGATGACAGTACTGGCATCTGCTGCATAGATTCATTTATGATTCAACCTCAAACTGATCATCTTATGACTACACACATAAAAAGAATGAACTAGCAGAAAACTAGGGTCACTTTTTGTGGCCTTAAAGGGTTAGTTCACCCCAAAATGAAAATTATCCCATAATTTACTCACCCTCAAGCCATCCTAAGTGTATATGAATTTCTTCTTTCAGCCAAACACAATCAGAGTTAAATATCTTGGCTCTTCCAAGCTTTATTATGGGAGTGAATGGTACCTTAGATTTTGAAGCCCAAAAAGCACATGCATCTATCATATAAGTAATCCATACAGCTCCAGGGGGTTAATAAAGGCCTTCTGAAGTGAAGCGATGTGTTTTTGTAAAAAAAAAAAAAAAAAAAAAAAAAAAAAAAAAAAAAGAGCATGTTTATAACTTTATAAACTATAATCACTGGCTTCCAGTAACGGCCATATGCAAGTTGAGTTCCAGCGGAACAGTGACCTGGCATATTACGTAGGATGTAGGAGTAATGTAAGCTTAGGTGAGAGTACATGCCTCTCGTGGTTCAAACAAATAGGGCTGGGCAACAAACTCAAGCTCCTGTTCTCTTATATCGAAATCCTCTAACATTTCTCTTTAAAAATTCTCATTTTAGACTTCTAATTCATGAATGGTGTTTTGTTTTGCTCTATCCTCGGCGCTTCTGTGTTTGTCAATATGTTGTGTGTCAGATCAGAGGTCACTCTTCCGCCGGAACTAGACTCGCATATGGCCGTTAGCAGAAACCAGTAATTATAGTTTACTAAGTTATAAATATAGATATTCTTTCTTACAAAAACTCATTGCTTCGCTTCAGAAGGCCTTTATTAAAGGTGGACTCAGTATTATTTCAAATATACTGTTTGAAAGTTAGTCAGGCCGACACTAACAACAAACGCGTAACCAATCAGGATTAGGGGGCGTATGATGAGAACGAGCAAGAGGGAGATTTGAAAATAAGAACGAAAAAAAACCCTGCAGAACGAGAGATGGGACACAATACAAAATAGCTTAAAAGAATATCACTGGAATGAAGGGTTATGACTGGGCAAGCGCTTTATGACCCGCTTTTATATTAGAAAAGCTTAGAAGGCTGCTTTGATTCCTTATCATGTAAGTAACACTGGGTTTTGATTGTCTGTAGCTGCTGTGCTGTTGGTGACTAAAAATGAACACTTGTTTGTATTTACTCTTGTGTACTGTACATTCATTTTTTGTTCTTCCTTGTCATTCATTCATCATCTGTCGTTTTTTTTTTTTTTTGGTGAAACATTTTGTTGCACGTCAGCTGTGATAAACAGACATCCACTCGCATTGCGCGTGTAATTGTGGCCAGATAGTGAGAGTTTTGCAGTTAAATGACTGCGCACTGATGACTGCTAGAGAATGAGGTGTTTAGCGTCATTGGTAGTGCATTTGCCTTGCATGCCAGCAGTGATGGGGCTGGGGTTCGAGACCGACTTGAAGCAGGGTGGTTAGGTTTGGAGTGTGAGTTTTGGAGGCGGAACAATGAAGAGAGGGGTGGGTTTGTTTGAGGTGATTTCAAATATCAGCAGTGTTCAACAACGAATTTGAGAAAACACATACAGCACCTTTAACCTCTAGAGCCGTATGGTTACACTTATGATGGATGGATGCTTTTTTGGACTTCAAAATCTAAGGTACCATTCACTCCCATTATAAAGTTTGGATGAGCCAGAATGTTTTTAATATAACTCCAGTTGTGTTTGGTTGAAATAAGAAAGCCATATACACCTAGGATGGCTTGAGGGTAAATTATGGGATAATTTTCAATTTTGGGTGATCTAACCATTTGATATAAATTATTTATTATTTACAAACATATCGGTGTGTTATAATATACATTTGAAATAATTGCATTTAATTAACATTTAACATTTACACTGTTAACTTTACCTCTAAAAATGACCCAACCATTACCACAATTAATCCTAACCCCATTAATCCTAACCCTAACCCTACATTTTCTTCTAAATCTAACTCCAACTCATTAGCAATAAATGTGGGAATTTTCCACACTGTAAAAAATGACCGTGATTTTAACAGTAAAAGACTGTAAAAATGCTGTGGTGAAAAACTGTCAATTGGTTTTCAGAAAGTTTCCGTACTATATACGGTGAATAACTGTAATAGATCTAACGGTACATTTAATGTAATTTCACGGTAAAATACCGTTAAATTCACAGTTTTTGGAAGTGAAAAATAACAATTCATTGTAAAATTTACAGTGAAAAAACGTAAATTGACATTCCCACAATTCCCTGCGTGACACTTCACATTTGATATATTTTCGTTGAAATAACTCTGTTTCTTCTTAGTTTTTCTCATTTTTTTTCTAATCAGTTATGTACACTAGGGTTTTATGTTACATCTAATGCTGTTAAATTAATGTTTATTGCATTTTTAACATTTCATGCATGTTACCATGATGGTGTTTAGTGTGTGTGTGAATGACACTGTGTGCACCTTCTATATATTAGTGTTGTCCTTCTCAGCTTGTGGAAAATCTGCTTGTGATGAACTTTGATTCATCATGTGACTCTTATCACCACTGTGTGTGGTGACTGTCAGTGTATTATAAAGGTACAAAACAGATATTAGTACTTCATTAGGTTGGTAAATTAACATTTATATCAGTTAATGAAATACGTTATTTTACCGTAAATTTAACAGATTTTTTTTTTATGTTGCTACTGTATTTTTTACGGTAAAGTTCTGTCAACCACAGCTGCCGTTTTTTTACCGTAAATTTTACTGGGATTTTTTTTACAGTGCAGAATAACATGTAGTAGTTACACAGTAAAAATACATAGTCTTGTGGGTATTTAATGTTAGTTCATAGTAGTTAGGGCCACCTAATATAAAGTGTGACCAATGAATGCAGTTCTAATTTGATCATGGGGCTGCTCTGGACCAGCTGAAACGGTGATAGAGGGGGATTTGTTTTCTAAAAAAATCAGCAGTTGAAATAGTTTTGGGAAATTCTTATATTTGAATAGAACTACATGTAGTTTGTCTATGGCAACATCCTAAACTGTAAAATGATTGTAAAATAACTACAATTTTACTTTACAGTACAAATAATAAGTAGAGTACAGCGGGGCTAAAGGCACACCTTAAGAAAAAATGTGCTTTTCACTACTCTCAAGTGTATGATTACAGGAAAAATATATATGTTTGTATTGAACATTGATGGAGCAGCAAATTTTGTGTGAAAATAAATCATAAAAGTGGTTAATTTTGTTTAAAAATCTTATAAATGTATGAGGTGGTAAGGGGGCCTTTTACCCCATGTGTGGGGTAAAAGACCCCCTCACCACCTCATTACCCCAGCATGGGGTAAAAGGCACATAGTATTTATACAAATACTTTAACTAAAATAATATGTTTTTAATAATGTCTAGGTTAATACTTGTTCAAAAGAATCACTTTAGCAAAGTTTGTACTATTTTCTGTTTATTTTGATAAATAAAAGAATGCATTTTTGTTCAATAAATATACTGTCATTAAAATAGGCCTATGTTAATTTAAAAATATATTTTAAAACATACAAAAACAAAATTAGGCTACTTTAAAAAGTAAAGATTCTGAAAGCATTGAAGGAGATCCCATAATATTTATTATAGATTTATAGTAGTAACAATAAATTATATTTTATTATATGATTAATATAATATTTTTAAATATGATTGTTTCATTATAAATATGGGTATTATCTCTAAGATGGATACCCAGTTTGATATGATATTTGCCATCTGAATCTAACCATGTCATATCAACGAATGGAAAAGTCAGCAAACTCATCATGTTAAATATGGTGCCTTTTACCCCAACAGCAGGGGCGCTTTTTACCCCATATACCATACTTTTACATATTCACCCGTTATTGAAAAACTGTTGCTTGAATTACCTTGAACAAAACTGAAAATCATTAAGAAGACCTTTGTCTGAAAATACGAACATTAAATTAATCGATTCTCATTTGCTACTTAAATCAACAACAATTTAAAAAACATCAAATATTAGATCAAACTACCTCAGAATCAACTTTGCATTGCTTCCCGCGATCGCTTCAATGATCAGACAAATTTACACGTGCATCTTGAAAAGCAGATATTTAGGAAAGTTTTTGTGCCATCTAGTGGTTTAGAGGAAAATAATACCAAAGGCGCCTTTAGCCCCGTTCTACCCTAAATAAATAATAAGTTCTGACAAAAATAAATATTTAAAAAATTATAAACCTCACATTTTAACCTAATAAATTAACATGTTACAAGTATGTTATATATAACTGGTCTGAACAAAAATAGTAGATTTACTCTCTAATAGTAGGTGATACTTGTGAAGAAAGCAGAAATACAGCAGTTACCCTGGTTACCCCAGTACACAAAGCAGCAATGCACTTAAAAGCACTGCTTTAGCCATCATATGGAGGTAAGCTGCAAGTATGATAATCATGATTATTTCGGTCAATATTGAGATCATGATTATTAAATACAATTACTCAATGACTCTAGAAACATCGTCTTGCATTTATTAAACTTGAATAATATAAAAAATAATAAATAAAAGTAAATCTTGGTTTGAGTTTAACTAAACATGTCACAGCTTGGCAGAGAGTGTATTTGGGCTTTTATTAAGGGGTGAAAGTGCGTTTCTGTTAAGAAATGTATGTGTTCTAAATGCTGGATTTAGAACACAACACAAAATGAGAGCACCAATGCAAAACTGAATGCGGCACAATAATCTTTTAATCTCAATGATATTGTTTTCATAATCGTTGGAGGCCAAAACTGTAATTTAAAAAATAAAATTTGATTTCGCCCAGCCTTATCTGATCATCTGTCTTCACATGCCATCTGTGTGTCGGGGTGCACTGGGCTGATACAGCGAGAGCTTTGAAGAACCAGGTTTGCGATTGGCTACACATTCTGCTAATGTCTTGCAAAGTAAACTACATTTTATACTGACAGTCAGAAGTCTGGCTACCTGTGGCTACATTCATGCAAACATAAAAACAGGCTTACAGCTGCTACTTTTTTGCATAGAAATAGTACATGGCCACCCTTCACAAAAGCTCACCTTCCAGAGCACAGAGCTCCAGCGACTAGGCGATCTCTGTGTCTGAAAATCTTCATCGCGCTCCCAGATGGAAGCAGTGCACTCCTCGTAAAACTGGTGCAGGTAGGAACGCACCCCGTAACCCTGGTAACCGCTGCTGAGTGCACCATGGCTCTTCTCAGCGTAATCCGACCCACAGATCTCTGAGCAAGAAGTCATCCTTCACATCTGCACACAAATGAAACACTGTCATTTAGTTATGCAACATGGACATTTACAATATGCATTTTACAATATGCATTTTCAACAGTGTTTAAATTACAAGACCAAGTAGATTTAATAAATTCATTAATAAACAAATAATTTACTAACTGACAAATAATGATTGTCTTTTTGTTGAAGCTGAAGTTTTGTATTTGCAGAACCAAACAGACTTGCAAAAATAATCCTTTTTACACAGATTTCCTGAATCTTCCCATTGGTCAGGCAAATAGATTGTCCTGCTCCAAACTGTGAATCAGCCTATGAAAGGTGACTCTGCATATTAATGTGGGATAGAAGAACATAAAAAATGATATGCTTCAGCTTTAAAGTAGGGCTGCAACTCTCAATTATTTTGATGATTGGTCAGTTAATCTATTTATTATTTTTAAGATTAATCTAATTATTTTCTGATAAGTAGACTAATTGTTTAGATAACCTATTACCAATAAATAATAACCATAACTTCTGCCATTAATCTTTCAATGTTTTATACAAATTTTTTTTCGTAAAATAAAAATAAAAATAAAAATAAAAAAAAGTGCCAACAGGCATCTGTCAGTAATACAAATGTCCATGACATGTCCAGTTCATAGTTACTGTTTGGGATTGACAGCAAGGTATGAGTCTCGAAATGTCAACGCATTCCACACAAACCAATGTATTTCTGCAATCGATGTATATGATTACGTTTACTGGCGCGAGGGCGTGGCAACCTGTCACTCACATGAGATTGACCAATAGCAAACCACAACCATCCAATCAATTCCCAATGGACAAAATCAAGTCCTGCCCTACTTTTTGTCTTTAGTTCCTGAAGCTGTTTCACTCGGATATACATCACAATAGGAAAGAAAAGACTATCGCAAGTTCTGTTTCATGCCGACAGCCACACTGCATAACACCAGTGAGCTGAAAAACAGATCTGATCACTGTCTTCCTCTAGTGATGCTGGGTGTGTTCAAACACCATATGGTTTTCAGTTTGAGTTATTGTTGCTGTTGAGGTTCAGATATTAGCATTTCTAAAAGATGGTTTGCATGATGAGAGCACAAGGGGGAAATAGGGCTGTTAGCTTCCAGCAGAGCGTTGTAATTAAATCATGGCTCAGTGTGTACCTGCTGAAACCCACGAGGAAATGACTCAGCTGCCCTTCAGCATAGCTCTCTTCTGACAATATCAGTTTGTTTCATTTGAATGTTTAGGCTCATTTTGTAATTAAAGTCATGTCGTGCAGAGATACAGAAAATGAAGCCACATTTACTCATCGTCATTATAATTTCAATGTCATCACTTTATAGCAACATATGCTAACACGTTAGGTTATAGAGGGCATCAGTGCCTGCCCAGTGCCTTTTTCAGTGGTGTTGCTTCCAGAAATGACATTTGCCATCCATTTAGGCTCCAACGTCTCTCCATTTGTAGGAAATTTACATTATCAAGTCTTCTTTTTAAGACAATTGTATCCACCATATATGGATGGATAAATTTTCACAAATGAAAATGCTTACATTCTGGATTCTTTCAAATATCATACATCGGATTCATTATAAAATATATTATAAGTAACAAATGATAATAATAATTGGCACAATTCTGTGAATGTCTTTGCATTTGATTTGAGAGCATCTGAAGGTTTTCCTGTGATGAAAAAGCAGTAAACGTCACATATGACGTCATCCCAAGCTCTTCATGTCATCTGATGTTCCTGAATAACTGAGACACTCTGTACCCGAGAGTCCCCTCATTAGAGAACTGCAAATATATATTAATAGGTACTGGCATGTCCGATGCACCAACGAAGGTTTAAAAAAACGTGTCGTTCTTATCCAACAATATAGCACAAAAGCATTTTACACATTTGATGATCACTATATTAGTAGATTCATCCAGCAGTCATAGTCTTGCCCATCAAATGTGTCCCTCGTGACAGATATAACAACAATGATCTCTGCTATAAAAGCTGTCGAAGCGACCTCGACAGGCTCCGATAGATCAGTGTTTTGCGTATAAATGAATAAAAGTGAATATACCTGTCATTACCGGGCTGGAGCGCAATCCCTGCTCTTCTTCACTCTGCAAAGCCGACGATGCGTTCGACTCACAGCAACGCACTGCGCATGCGTTACATCCACAGAGGTGGGAGTCTATCCTGATCAGATGCTTCTTTAGTCACCTGAAAAAGAGTGTGATGAATTTTAATGAGGTTTAAATCCCTTATCAAATGAAAAAAAGCTGCGTTGTCCTTCCCCATATGTTACTCGTCTTAATACTATATAATTTCATTAATATTTCACTAAAGGAGGTGATTCCCAATCATATCCAAAAGACCTAGCCTAGAGTATTTTTGCATTGTGATTAAACGCGTTTTAAGCGTTTAAAATTTTCTAAATACACATGCATCGTAAGAAATTTCTGACATTTGCATAATTATATCAAAAGAAAATGGCATACCTTTTATTTTTATTGTTATAATGCCATCAAACATTAGGTTTGTAATTGCAGGAACGTTTTTAAAGGTTGTTTATTTAATAAAATCACTTGCATGTTTTTTTTTTTTTTTTTATATAAATAAAATATCACATTTAGAAAATGCCATTTGTAAATGCCATCCAAAGCTGAGGCAATTTGTAATGAAATCATAAAACTACATAGCTGAAATACTGCAAAAAAGTCAGAATTGTTCAAACTTTTTTTTTTTTTAAATGTGCCATTACATTTTAAGTTACATGCACATAAATCAACGTGATCACAGCTTCCTGTGGAGTTAGATGAATAACTCATTTTAGATCAGAACTATCTACAGATAATGGCACTGGCTGTTAATCAATATTCTGTAATTAACCATATAAATAGGAACTGGTTGGTTCATTTTCTTTTAGGCTGCTTAACAACTGCAGTAGTCCCACAGACTGGTTTCTATTCCAGCTGTAACACTAGTGAATTATTTACATCCTGAGCACAAACTATTTATTGTAAGCTTTAGGCCAAACACCATCTAATGAGTAATCAATAGTCCTCCTTTCAATCACATTGTACAAGTCCATGTTTCACACTGTTCACAATCTCCGATTGAGCCCAGCTGTAATTAATGTGTCAAGCTGCTTGTCTATCCACTTTTCTCTTTAAGTCTTATTTTCTATGCAGTTTTCTTAGACCAATAGTGCCCATAATGGGTAACAATTTAGAATACTGTTCCGTCATTAATGAATAACACAGGAACAAAAATGAGTAATGCAATAGCCTATTAACATTGTAGTAACATTGCTAACTAACAAGAAGCTCTGATTAACTAATTAGCAAGTAAAAGGTAACTATAGTAATGACTCAAGTGTTTTCTACATCCTTCTAAAGGAATTACTAGTAATTATTTGGAACAGTATTCACATTGATTACTGGAGAGTTATTATGCATTATGTTGGTGTTTTAGGATAAAGGCTTTCTGATTTGTTTGTGTTTTAGGGAAAAGGCCATTCACACCAAGAACGATAACTATAGCGATAACTTTAATGATAACTATGTTAGTGTCCACACCAATGCATGATATTGTTCTGTTTATTATAAGCACGTACTGCAGTTTTGTCGTCTGTCGCTTTAAATTCTCAAGCTTGAGCAGGATGGATTCTGATTGGCTGTCAATATTTTTATAATTCATCAGCTGTAAAAAAAAATCAGAAAGTGATTCCAATGATAATGTTTCTCTGTGCAGTTATTGTTATATTTGTGGTGTGTACTCTGCTATTCTTTTATGTTTAGAATGATTTTTAAAACGGTAACACTTTACATTAAGGTTCCCTTTGTAAAGGGTTTACAAAGGTGTTTGTTAATGAGTAATAAGTCATTTACAAATGCATTATAAATCATTAATGCAGTTATAACTGCATGAATAAAAAGGGCGACTTTAATGCAATACCTGCCAAATAGTGAGCCGTTTTTAACTCACATGTTATAAATGCTTAATAAATGTATTTATTAACACTTATTTAACCCAAAACCAGATTCCTGGTTTATTTCATGATGCAGCAACAATTGACTATCAGACTATTAGACTGAAGGGTGTTGTATTTGTGGTTTTCTTATTAATATCTCATGAATGCCACTTTTCTTACTATGTTGCTTACCAGAAGTTTCCGTCTTACCCTTTTTATTCATGCAGTTATAACTGCATTATTAATGATTTATAATGCATTTGTAAATGACGTATTACTCATTAACAAACACCTTTATAAACCCTTTACAAAGGGAACCTTAATGTAAAGTGTTACCTTTAAAACTATATCTTTATCATTATTGTCACAGTTATCGTCCTTGGTGTAAACAACTTTGGACTGCCAATGCCTAACATTATGAGTGTAAAGAAAAGTTTTAGCTTGCTAGTGTGGAAACATGCCCAAATAACTTGATTGAATTGATTCAATAAAGTTATATGGACATGTCTAAGTTTAGTTGAGTTTACTCATTCTACTTGAAGTATTTGAGTAGAGATAACATGAATCCATCATATGAAACCATGTCCATCATTGAATCAAGTTCATTCAAAGTTTTTTTTTCTTTTGAGTTGTTTAGCAGATTTTTTTTATATACTTTCTTTTATTTGAAGTGATTTACAGATGAGCAATTCATCATCAAAAATATGTTCAGTGGCAATTTTCATGATTTAAAAAAATATATATTTTGGCATCCAGTCGATTTTGTGGTCTGAAATGGGTTTATGCACCAAATATTTCCAATTTCATGGCATCTGTACTGTCATGGCATGTTTCCTCGTCCCCCACGGGTCCTCGCATCGACGTGCGCGCACAAGCCATTGACTCAGTACAGAGACTTGGAAACTGCCTGTAATGTTTTTATCATGGGAGCTTCTATAGCAACCACTTAACGATCTGTTGCTCCAGTGAAGCTGCTCCATCGTAAACTACACAATGGATTTCTTGGAATAAGAGTCCTGCATCACCTTTTCAAAGCATTTTACAGCCGTTCTGACTTTTATATAGCAGCTTATATTTTTTAGTTGGGTACAAAAGGCTCATGAGCTTCATTTGACCTGATCTTTTTTATTTTATTTTATGAACATGCTGATTTTTCTGTTTATAATAAATGGTTTTTCTGTGAACTAGTAACCGATTTGCATTACAGGGCGAATTTTCTTTTCTTTCTATTCTAACATGGGCATTTTCTCTTCTGCTTTCAATCTCATTATATTATAGTGTTTAACAGTGAATGAGCACCTGGCAAAGGGTCTGATTACAGTGTATGCACACTCTTCCCAGCATGCAAGATTAGTCACAGTGTATCTTTCCTTCATCTGTAAATAAGGAAATGTTTAAACGTACATGCGTATAAAACAGGTCTGAAATTATTTCCTCAGTTTATAATCACGTTTTTTTTTTGTTTTTTGGGGGGGGTTTTTTGTCTGCACAGAAGCAATCTCTCTCTCTTCTGCTCTATCTTTGTGTGGACAAGCTGTGCCTCTCTTCCCGTTTCTATGGTTACAATCACAGAAAGGTCACCTTCTGGAAGTTGCTTGTGAGCCGCATGTGCTGCATGATGACAGTTCCGTAATCACACTTGCAATAACAGCTGATAAAAGGCAGACTTCATTAGTGTGCGTGTGTGTGTGAATCACTTACATGTGTTACAAGAGCCACTGCACTTCATTAAAAAAGCACTTTTACTCACACAGTCAGTTATATATCAGCACTACAAAATTATTTAAAAATACATAGTAATCTATGTTATGAATGCAATACATCTCTGAGGATCATACTTGATTATTTCCTCCATATTCACCTGCTGGATAAACAGCCATTTTTGCAAAATTCTCTAATGATCTGTCATTGCATTACAGACAGTGGATGATATAGTTCAAAAATAAAAAAATAAATGCACATGCATCTCACAGTCCCTGTACACTGACTAGTTAAATGACAATAATATTGCTAAAAAAGAAAAAAAAAAAAGAAAGAAAGAAAAAAAAAAGATCTGAATACACTGGAGTAAATGAGTGCCACCATCTGCCTCCTAGTGGTTTGTTTTCACATGCCAACAGATTTCAGATTTCATCACACTTCAGGAGCGAAGGAGCAACAACAGTGGAGCTCACACACATCTATAAATCAGCCTATGTTTATTTTACACATTAATAAATCCATATAAAGTGATTCTTCATGAGTCCTGACCATTCCATCAATCAAGGACACAAGCAAAAGGATCTTGTATGTAAATGTAACCATAAAACAAGCAGATCTCTTTGTAGCCAAAGGCCTTTTTTTCTCTCACACTTCATATAACAAATGATGAGCTCCTTCACCTGAGTTGCTGTAATGGTTGGGTAATCATTTAATAACCAACCCCTGGATGCTCAGTAATCAGGTTACCACCCCAGACAACCTCATCTTAATTTCAAAATATCTAATGATAGTTTTGATTGGTCATCTGTCAGCTCTCCACGCTGATGTATGGAGTTTGCTTTCATTAGCCTTTGCCTCACAGGGAGAGCATTACTGATGTGCCGACCGCTCAATTAATCACAACACGTCTCTTACCAAGCTGAGTGTCGGAGAGCAAATGAAGATTGTTTTTGAGTAGGAAGAGACAGAGGTCAGTGTTTGTCATGTGCAAGTATAGACACGGTGTGTTATAGGCCAAGGAGAAATCTAGTTACTGTATATACCAAGGTGTTACAAATGTCATTTTTGTATTCATGTTGATTTTCATATATTTGAAAAGCATTTAAATCATTGTAAAGAAATAGTATTTGATGACTCTAAAGTAACCCCTTGTGAAACAGAAGTACACTTTAGCATACTTTAGCATACTACTTGTTATGGAAATAATATACTTTATACTGAGAACTGAATGTAATGATTTTGGACACTTAAGTGCATGTTAATTGCAATTTAATAAAATGTATTATAGTTTAAATTTATATTAAACACACTTACATGGACTTTACAGTGCTGTTTTTTATATTACTGGATCTTAACGTGGCCTTTGATACAATGGCACATAGTGTCCTTCTTCGTCATTTAGAACACTGGGTCGGCATAAAGGGTAAGGCCTTACAGCATTTTTAGTTCTTATCTTGAAGATAGGACATTCTCTGTAGCACTGTGTAAGTTTTCTTCCTCTTCAACTCCTATTATTAGTGGGGTACCTTCAATCTTTCAATTTATATTTGAGTATTATTAAAGGTGCCCTAGAATCAAAAATTGAATTTATATTGGCATAGTTAAATAACAAGAGTTCAGTACATGGAAAAGACATACATTGAGTTTCAAACCCCATTGCTTCCTTCTTCTTATATAAATCTCATTTGTTTCCGGAAAACACGCGGATCTCAACATAACACCGACTGTTACGTAACAGTCGGGATCATTAATATGTATGACTCCAATATTTGCATATATGCCAGCCCATGTTCAAGGCATTAGACAAGGAAAGGCAGTATTCACGTCTGGATCTGTGCACAGACAAGGTAAGCCAGCAAGAACAACAGCGAAAAATGGCAGATGGAGCAATAATAATTGACATGATCCATGATAACATGATATTTTTAGTGATATTTGTAAACTGTCTTTCTAAATGTTTCATTAGCATGTTGCTAATGTACTGTTAAATGTGGTTAAAGTTACCATAGTTTCTTACTGTATTCACGGAGACAAGAGAGCCGTCGCTATTTTCATTTTTAAACATGTGCAGTCTGTATAATGCATAAACATAACTTCATTCTTTATAAATCTCTCCAACAGTGTAGAATTAGCCGTTAGCCACAGAGCATAGCCTCAAACTCATACAGAGTCAAACGTAAACATCAAAATAAATACTATACTCACATGATCCGACGCATGCATAGCATGCATGACGAACATCTTGTAAAGATCCATTTGAGGGTTATATTAGCTGTGTGAACTTTGTAAATGCACTGTAATATAGTCGAGAGCTCGTGTGGCAGGGAGCACGCCATTTAAAGGGGCGGCGCTGCCAAAATCAGTGTATAGTTAATGATGCCCCAAAATAGGCAGTTAAAAAATTTATTAAAAAAAATCTATGGGGTATTTTGAGCTGAAACTTCACAGACACATTCAGGAGACACCTTAGACTTATATTACATCTTGTGAAAAAGCATTCTTGGGCACCTTTAAGAAGCACAATATTTCTTTTCATTTTTATGCGGTTTAAGTGGTTGTTTAATAACTTCATCCAATTTAATAAAGACAAAACAGAAATAATTATTTTTGGTCCCTCAAAATTTAGAGGTGATCTTAATGAGCTCGGTAAGCATTTTTCTTTGCTTTCGCCCCAGGTCCTGAAGAAATCTGGGTGTCATTCTTGACTCTGAACTTTGCTTAACTAAGCATATAAATTCTGTTGTTAAGAATAGCTTTTATCAGCTATGAATTATCTCTAAATTTAAATAACTTTTGTCTTTTCAGGATTTGGAGAAAGCTATTCACACCTTAATTTCCTCACACTTCTACTGTTGCAGCTTTGTATTCTTCCTCAGACTTCTCTTTCACACCTCCAAATAGTTCAGAATGCAGCTGCAAGACTATTGACTTCAGCAAAGAAATATGATCATGTTACCCCAATTTTTTTTTTATATATATATATATATATATATATATATATATATATATATATTGAAGAATGCTGGGAAGTTTTGGTGATAATGACTTCCACTGAAACATTTCTCTACATATCTTCTTTTATGTTCCACAGCAGAAAGAAAATCATACAGGTTTGAAACAACATGAGGGAAATACTTTTTTGTGAACTGTTCCTTTAATGGTGCTGTATGTATTATTATTTATTTATTTATTTATTTTTACTACACTAAAGCATAAAAATACCATAAAATGTTTTAGATATTTATGAAACATGCTAAGTTCACATATTTGTTTCTCCAACAAACAGTGATACTGTCAGTTATTATGCTTTAAAATGTGCGTTTCGTGTTGGAATGTGCATTTTTGTTTTGGTCTGTGTGATCCTGCCCACTGCCAGTTTACCCAATAGATTTCCGACACCCTGAGTGACCAGTTGGCATAAAATACACCGTATTGCAGCCATGAAAGCCAGCAAACGAACTGGGTCAGAGATTGTGAATTCTACCTGAGCTAAAAAGCCTTGGCATCCATCTCATAATCTCTATGACCAGATACATATGAAAATGCAGAAAAATCAACTCATCAACTTAGTGTAAGGCTTGTCGCCTTCCATTCTTCTCAAACTGGCGACTAGTGTGAGCGTCGAGTCTGAGGAGGAGGGTCTCTCCAATATTTTTAATTTGGACTCCAGTACCCATTGCAGTACTAGCTGTCAACATTACATACTGCACCTTTGAATTCACTTATGTAGCCTTTTTGCATTAATGTTTATTATCTACAAGTAGTATAAAATTATAAGAGATTTTAAAGTACACTACAAGTTCACATTCAACAATTAAGCACACTTTTTTACACAAGGGATGGTGTAGGAGGGTAGGAGATTTGTATCAGAAGCATTTTTTGTTAGGCTGGTTGAAAGTCTCCTCACATCATGATAGTAATCACTAAGTTAAGTGGTCTAAAAGTATTTATATATGTATATAGTCGCGTAGGACCATAAAATGTTCATCTAATCATTGCATTCGGTCCAAATATGATAAATCCGATACGATGTCCAACCTGCCTGTCAGCGTATGCATTTCCATACCTCCGTGCACCCTGCTCACACAGACATCACACGTCATCAGCGCACTGCAACCGAAACAGCAGCCACCTTTTACAGTTCCTTCTGAACCAAAACAACAAGCTTATGCTGTGTTCACACCATAAATAAGGTCATTTGGAAGAGATGGAAACCTGTGACGACGTTATACTCTGATCAATTCGTGAGTCGAATAAATGTGTTTCAATTTCAACATTATCAACGCCGAAATGAATCTGCAGCAGTTACGTGGTATAGGTCAGTGCACTTTAAGTTGTTTATGTTCTTTATTATTGTAATGTTATGTGCTTTGAGACATGAGGTAGTTTAACGTCGCCTCTCGTGACCCTTTTGTTTGCTCCTTGCTGTATACGTTCCTGTGTTTTGGAGGAGGCGTGGCTTTGTAGAGTGCTCTGAAGGAAGGGTGTGATCGTTTTTTTCTGTTAATTTAGTGCATCATCCGGGTATTTAAAGTGCACTTTTTTTTTTAGGGGGGGGGGGGGGGGGGATTTTCAGTGTGAACGCACTACTTGCACTATTTATACTTAAAATCGTCATAGAATAGTGTATAAATACTCGAATTGGGACGTATACATACAGTGTTATGTCATTGACTAATGGTATCTTTATGTTGTTCATGGTCATTTAGAGTCACAATAGCCTCGCTCAGCAGGCTACAGTATTCCTGTGGTTTAATGCTGTTTTTTTCCAGATGAAAGATAAAGAAAAAAATCATTGCAGACAAACTTTGATAACTGATGTTTTCTAGTTTAAATACGTCTCTTCACTCCACTTATACAGGGAATTTGATTTGACCCATATCATTATTCTGTCTATACTGAGTTCAGTCAGTGCAATATTTCCATTAACACATAATATTGCCTTTTCAGTGAAAAATCAGCTCAGTCAGTCTATGTCTGTATTCATTTCTTTCTATTCTAACCTTATTCCAGAGCTGCAATAACCTGCTCAGAGTTTCAGACGGTACATCATTTACCCAGTGACTCTCAGTGTGATCATGCCATGTTCATTTCCCCTGGCATTGTTAATATTAAAAATAAATGTATTGATGTGGGAAGCAGTGGTGTTTGGTGGGAAATACTTTGTGAGTGATGCAGATCCAGAGGCCATGCACCTGCTTCTGATTGGGCTTCTGCATGTACAGCCACACATTATTTATCATGCAAAACAGTTCACGCTGCTCCATCAAAAGATGGCTAATGCGTTGGGCCCGTCGCATGGCTGGGCAGGTGGGATTTTTCTTGTTAAGTCTCTTTATTTGTGTTTTGGATAAATCTTATTTTTGTGTTCTCCCTCTCTTTATTTCTTTGTCCCCCTTTCATTGTACCTCCTGTATCTTCCCCTCTCCCTCTCTCTCCATCTTTTTTTCCCCCTCTGCCACCTTTATTCCTTCTATAATTGCTCATTTGTTTGAAAAGGCCTCAGATTGGGGATTATGGAGGCCAGACGGCATCGTGATAAGAGAAAGGGACAGGCAGCAGCGCACAGTTCCTCCACCTAACAAAAGGACACCGGCGCGAGTCACCGCAGCGTTACCTAGACAGCGGGTGCTCGGCGACAGCCACTCGTGGCTTTGGCTGAGCTCTAATTATGCCTGCGGCTGATGCTGCGGCCGAATGAATAGAAGCAGCTATTTGCTGCTGCGTGCCACTGTTTTCACAAAGCCAAAGTCTGCGTCCACAGACGAGTGCTTCTGCACCTGCCTCTCTCAGCGATCTGAGGCCCTTTTCTTACATGTGTGATCTCTGCGGGTCTAAAGCAGACCAGGAGCTTTTCTGGGGGTGACAGGTGAAAAGGTTTGTTTTCATGGAAAAAACGAGTCAAAATGTCAAAACAAAAACTTGCATATGTCTTAGGATATAATTTTTTTTGAACCATCTGTTATTTTTTGCTAACACTTTATTTTACAATTTCTTTTTTACACGTTACATGTACTTACTATAGTAATAACAGTATATTATGCATAATTACATGCAACTAACCCCAAGCCAAATCAAACCTTAACCCTACCCTATTGTAAGTATGTGCTTTTAATTGATATTACAGTACTTGTACTTAAAGGTATAATAACACTGTAACACATTAAAATAGTGTTACAAAATCTTTCTACTCGTATTACAATTGTCACGGACACACAAGAACAAGATGTAGAGATCCAGTTGCAGCATTAGCATTTATTGGGGAATCCAGAAACGTAATTCCAAAGGCAGGCAAGGGGTCAAAATCCAGATAATCCACAGTCCACAAAACAAAAAAGCCAGATAAACAAACGGTGCACGTAACAATACAATAAACCACAACCAAGGACAGAAACAACTGAGTATAAATAGACAGACACTAATGATGAAACACAAAACAGCTGGGTGCAATGACAATGAGATAATGAGTCCAGGGAAGTGTCTTATGGGTAATGTAGTAGACAGGTGACAAAAGTCCTAGTTGGAGTGCCCTCTGGTGGCTAAACTTGGCACTCCAACTCATGATCATGACAGTACCCCCTCCTTACGGAGGGGCTACCAGACGGTAGGTAGCGGGCTCGGGCTGCTCCGGGACGGCAGGTAGCGGGCTCGGGCTGCTCCGGGACGGCAGGTAGCGGGCTCGGGCTGCTCCGGGACGGCAGGTAGCGGGCTCGGGCTGCTCCGGGACGGCAGGTAGCGGGCTCGGCGCTCCGGGACGGCAGCGGGCTCGGGCTGCTCCGGGACGGCAGGGCTCGGGCTGCTCCGGAAGGCGCTTGGAGAACCAACGAACAACCTCTAGAGTGGTCTCCAGGCCTTGTAGGACGGAGGAAGCCCTTTTCCTCCTTCTCCTCCGCTTATGAGGGTGAGGCGGTGGCTCACCAAAAATGGACTCACTGGCTGGAGCGGACTCACTGGCTGGAGCGGGCTCTGGAGCGGACTCACCGGCTGGAGCGGGCTCTGGAGTGGACTCACCGGCTGGAGCGGGCTCTGGAGTGGACTCACCGGCTGGAGCGGACTCACCAGCTGGAGCGGGCTCTGGAGCGGACTCACCGGCTGGAGCGGGCTCACCGGCTGGAGCGGACTCACCGGCTGGAGCGGACTCTGGAGCGGACTCACTGGCTGGAGCGGGCTCTGGAGCGGACTCACTGGCTGGAGCGGGCTCACTGGCTGGAGCGGACTCACTGGCTGGAGCGGACTCACTGGCTGGAGCGGGCTCTGGAGCGGACTCACTGGCTGGAGCGGGCTCACCGGCTGGAGCGGGCTCACCGGCTGGAGCGGGCTCACCGGCTGGAGCGGGCTCACCGGCTGGAGCGGGCTCACCGGCTGGAGCGGGCTCTGGAGCGGACTCACCGGCTGGAGCGGGCTCACGGACTCACCGGCTGGAGCGGGCTCTGGAGCGGACTCACCGGCTGGAGCGGGCTCACCGGCTGGAGCGGACTCACCGGCTGGAGCGGACTCACCGGCTGGAGCGGGCTCTGGAGCGGACTCACCGGCTGGAGCGGGCTCACCGGCTGGAGCGGGCTCTGGAGCGGACTCACCGGCTGGAGCGGGCTCACCGGCTGGAGCGGGCTCTGGAGCGGACTCACCGGCTGGAGCGGGCTCACCGGCTGGAGCGGGCTCTGGAGCGGACTCACCGGCTGGAGCGGGCTCTGGAGCGGACTCACTGGCTGGAGCGGGCTCTGGACTCACTGGCTGGAGCGGACTCACTGGCTGGAGCGGACTCACTGGCTGGAGCGGACTCACTGGCTGGAGCGGACTCACCGGCTGGAGCGGACTCACCGGCTGGAGCGGACTCACCGGCTGGAGCGGGCTCTGGAGCGGACTCACCGGCTGGAGCGGGCTCACTGGCTGGAGCGGGCTCTGGAGTGGACTCACTGGCTGGAGCGGGCTCTGGAGCGGACTCACTGCTGGAGCGGGCTCTGGAGCGGACTCACTGGCTGGAGCGGACTCACTGGCGGCTGGAGCGGACTCACCGGCTGGAGCGGACTCACCGGCTGGAGCGGACTCACCGGCTGGAGCGGGCTCTGGAGCGGACTCACCGGCTGGAGCGGGCTCACCGGCTGGAGCGGGCTCTGGAGTGGACTCACTGGCTGGAGCGGGCTCTGGAGCGGGCTCTGGAGCGGACTCACCGGCTGGAGCGGGCTCACTGGCTGGAGCGGGCTCTGGAGCGGACTCACTGGCTGGAGCGGGCTCTGGAGCGGGCTCTGGAGCGGACTCACTGGCTGGAGCGGACTCACTGGCTGGAGCGGACTCACTGGCTGGAGCGGACTCACTGGCTGGAGCGGGCTCTGGAGCGGACTCACTGGCTGGAGCGGGCTCTGGAGCGGACTCACTGGCTGGAGCGGGCTCTGGAGCGGACTCACTGGCTGGACACCGGACACCGGTGACAAAAGGACACCGGCGCGAGTCACCGCAGCGTTACCTAGACAGCGGGTGCTCGGCGACAGCCACTCGTGGCTTTGGCTGAGCTCTAATTATGCCTGCGGCTGATGCTGCGGCCGAATGAATAGAAGCAGCTATTTGCTGCTGCGTGCCACTGTTTTCACAAAGCCAAAGTCTGCGTCCACAGACGAGTGCTTCTGCACCTGCCTCTCTCAGCGATCTGAGGCCCTTTTCTTACATGTGTGATCTCTGCGGGTCTAAAGCAGACCAGGAGCTTTCTGGGGGTGACAGGTGAAAAGGTTTGTTTTCATGGAAAAACGAGTCAAAATGTCAAAACAAAAACTTGCATATGTCTTAGGATATAATTTTTTTTGAACCATCTGTTATTTTTTGCTAACACTTTATTTTACAATTTCTTTTTTACACGTTACATGTACTTACTATAGTAATAACAGTATATTATGCATAATTACATGCAACTAACCCCAAGCCAAATCAAACCTTAACCCTACCCTATTGTAAGTATGTGCTTTTAATTGATATTACAGTACTTGTACTTAAAGGTATAATAACACTGTAACACATTAAAATAGTGTTACAAAATCTTTCTACTCGTATTACAATTGTCACGGACACACAAGAACAAGATGTAGAGATCCAGTTGCAGCATTAGCATTTATTGGGGAATCCAGAAACGTAATTCCAAAGGCAGGCAAGGGGTCAAAATCCAGATAATCCACAGTCCACAAAACAAAAAAGCCAGAGAAACAAACGGTGCACGTAACAATACAATAAACCACAACCAAGGACAGAAACAACTGAGTATAAATAGACAGACACTAATGATGAAACACAAAACAGCTGGGTGCAATGACAATGAGATAATGAGTCCAGGGAAGTGTCTTATGGGTAATGTAGTAGACAGGTGACAAAAGTCCTAGTTGGAGTGCCCTCTGGTGGCTAAACTTGGCACTCCAACTCATGATCATGACAGTACCCCCTCCTTACGGAGGGGCTACCAGACGGTAGGTAGCGGGCTCGGGCTGCTCCGGGACGGCAGCGGGCTCGGGCTGCTCCGGGACGGCAGCGGGCTCGGGCTTCTCCGGCGGCGCTTCGGCAGGGCAAGGCGCTTGGAGAACCAACGAACAACCTCTAGAGTGGTCTCCAGGCCTTGTAGGACGGAGGAAGCCCTTTTCCTCCTTCTCCTCCGCTTATGAGGGTGAGGCGGTGGCTCACCAAAAATGGACTCACTGGCTGGAGCGGACTCACTGGCTGGGGCGGGCTCACTGGCTGGAGCGGGCTCACTGGCTGGAGCGGACTCACTGGCTGGAGCGGACTCACTGGCTGGAGCGGGCTCTGGAGCGGACTCACTGGCTTTAGCGGGCTCACTGGCTGGAGCGGGCTCACCGGCTGGAGCGGGCTCACCGGCTGGAGCGGGCTCACCGGCTGGAGCGGGCTCACCGGCTGGAGCGGGCTCACCGGCTGGAGCGGACTCACCGGCTGGAGCGGGCTCTGGAGCGGACTCACCGGCTGGAGCGGGCTCACCGGCTGGAGCGGGCTCTGGAGCGGACTCACCGGCTGGAGCGGGCTCACCGGCTGGAGCGGACTCACCGGCTGGAGCGGACTCACCGGCTGGAGCGGGCTCTGGAGCGGACTCACCGGCTGGAGCGGGCTCACCGGCTGGAGCGGGCTCTGGAGCGGACTCACCGGCTGGAGCGGGCTCACCGGCTGGAGCGGGCTCTGGAGCGGACTCACCGGCTGGAGCGGGCTCACCGGCTGGAGCGGGCTCTGGAGCGGACTCACCGGCTGGAGCGGGCTCTGGAGCGGACTCACTGGCTGGAGCGGACTCACTGGCTGGAGCGGACTCACTGGCTGGAGCGGACTCACTGGCTGGAGCGGACTCACCGGCTGGAGCGGACTCACCGGCTGGAGCGGACTCACCGGCTGGAGCGGACTCACCGGCTGGAGCGGGCTCTGGAGCGGACTCACCGGCTGGAGCGGGCTCACTGGCTGGAGCGGGCTCTGGAGTGGACTCACTGGCTGGAGCGGGCTCTGGAGCGGGCTCTGGAGCGGACTCACTGGCTGGAGCGGACTCACCGGCTGGAGCGGACTCACCGGCTGGAGCGGACTCACCGGCTGGAGCGGACTCACCGGCTGGAGCGGGCTCTGGAGCGGACTCACCGGCTGGAGCGGGCTCACCGGCTGGAGCGGGCTCTGGAGTGGACTCACTGGCTGGAGCGGGCTCTGGAGCGGGCTCTGAAGCGGACTCACCGGCTGGAGCGGGCTCACTGGCTGGAGCGGGCTCTGGAGCGGACTCACTGGCTGGAGCGGGCTCTGGAGCGGGCTCTGGAGCGGACTCACTGGCTGGAGCGGACTCACTGGCTGGAGCGGACTCACTGGCTGGAGCGGACTCACTGGCTGGAGCGGACTCACTGGCTGGAGCGGACTCACTGGCTGGAGCGGACTCACCGGCTGGAGCGGACTCACCGGCTGGAGCGGACTCACCGGCTGGAGCGGGCTCTGGAGCGGACTCACCGGCTGGAGCGGGCTCACTGGCTGGAGCGGGCTCTG